>NC_058419.1:36526194-36826194 GCF_002201575.2 Neomonachus schauinslandi | reverse complement strand
TTACGTCAATTTCTTGGATGTTTGTTAATATCTAGGGGGCATTACTGGAGTGTTTTTAACATGTCTATTTCTTAATGTTCCTGTCCTGTTTCTGAACTCACAGCCCCGTTCAGTGGTTATAGTATAAACCAAGGAGAACTTTCAAAATGAATACAGTTTATTCCAAGTTAAAGTGACCCAAGTGTCCTTGCATATTGGGCATAGAGTACATACTTACCAAGAAACCAGACTGTCCTTTGCACGGAATATATGGCTAAGTAGTAGAATACTGAAATGTGGAATGTGTGTGTGGTGAATATATATATGTATGTGTATAATTGTGTCCTCAACCGCTCACCCCCACACCCAAGTGGAAAAACTGTCTAAATAACTACATGCACACCCATGCACATGCACACATACCATGGCTCGTGTTTGCAAATCTAGCCGTTGCTTGAGAAATACTTTCCCCTGTTTCCACCACCCACCCCTCATCTTTCCATTTTCCTAAATGCTACATACTCGATCTGTGTGTTCAAGGTCATCCTCACAAGGGCTCACCCTTGGCTGCCACAAGTAATGAGGTGGAGATGTGAGAATACATTATACAACGAGATTTATGGATTGGAGGAATCTAGCATAATTTTCACATTTACCTTGGGCTAGGGGAAATGACTAATACAGCGGAAGAAACACAGGGGCCAGAGGCAAGGGGGGTGGAGATTAGACACCCGGGATTAGAAGCTGGAGAAAAGAGGAAGAGAGGTAGCCTCAGCCTGGTTGGGGAGAGAGTGTTGGAAAAGGTTGCATTTGTTGCATAAAACACATTAGCCTCAAGGTATACAGAAGTTCATCCAGAGGTCAAGCTGCAGAAAACTAGTGAGTTAATCAGGCTTAACTCATCAGTAATAACTCTCAATGAATAAGTCAACCCTGGCCAGGGCAAAGAAAGCATTAAACACAATTATAGTCTGATGGCTCTTCCTTTGGTCTCAGCAGGCGAACCACGCAGGGACATTCAGAAACACCCGGTTGATAATTCACTCCTTTTGCAAATATCGATTGCTTTGCTGTAGCACCAAATCTTTTAAGTCGTGTTAATTAATAAATTTCTCAGTTAGTGCGGAGAGAAGATTCAGTCAAAATCTCTAGGGCACTTTTGAGGACATTTATGTGTATGTGTGAAGGGGAAGGGTGAGGGGCTTCCAACACTGCCCTGAGTCCCAGAGGCTGTTAGTCTTCTGTCTTGACAGGGGGACCAAGGGATGGTTTGTAGGTGAACATGGGCATTCTCTCCCACTCGGTGCACACACACACACACACACACACACCCAGGATGGAGTAGTCAAAGAACTCAGCCAAAAGAAACCCTAATTTCTCTGGCTCCCTTGCTGGCTAATCCAACCTAACCCAAGTGATTAGAGGCTAGGGTCTTTAGTTTGTGACTTAAAAGGGTGAAGGAGCCCTTTCAATTCCCCAATCTATTTACAGCCAATATCCCCCACGCCCTAGAGATGGCCCCTCGCCTTAGCACTCCACCAGATTCACGGGTACCTTCCAAGAGGTTAGTGCCTTTGAGTCAGATGTTTTCCATAACTTGTCAAGTACTTTAAAACTCTGACAACTGGTGGTGTAGAAATGTGTGAGGCTGTGTATTTATGATTTCACTCATCTACAGTCTCCTCTGGAGAGTCAGCTGTGTAGCCCTATTAGGACTCTGGACTTATTTTGCTCCCATCTCTTAAACCTCTTAAGCCTCTGAACTATGAGTATGATTAACCACCCCCAGATGAAAATGAACATGATGGCAGACAGCTATAGTATCATATGGCACCAAGAACTTTCCAGAGGGCCCAGCTCTTGGCCAAATCTATGTTGAGCACCTTCCAACAGTACATTTTAGTCTCTCCACTCTCTCCTTTTGGCCCCAATACGGAGTAATGGAAAAAGAACAGCTGATGTGATGTCAGTCAGAATGGGGTCTCCAATACTTAGTTGTGTGTCCTTGGGTAAGTTACCTAACCTCCCCTGGCTTCAGTTGCTTGTCTGCAAAGTGGGAATGATAATAACAGTACCTACCTCATAAGGTGGGAGCGAGGCACAAATCAGATGGTGGATATAAAGTGCTGAGCCCAGAGCCTGATGCTTGGTAAGCATTTGATAAATTCCACCTCTCGTTATCATTAAAGCCCTAATCTGAAGGAATAGAGAGAGAACAAGAAAGAAAGAGCAAAGAAAGAGGAAAGGAGGAAGAGAGGGTTGAGAGAAAGGAGATGAAAAGAGGAAGAGCAAAAGCCCAAGGGAAGAAAAAAGAAAGAAGCAAGGGCAGCCATCTGGGAACTGAGCTACGATCATTACATCACATGACCATCGCCCAGGTCTCATGCCTCAAAGATAACGATTTCCTGCTGGTTAAGAGGAAGTGTCCAGTTGCTGAAAATGCCACGCGTGAAGCCGCTTGCTGCCACTGCTGATGCACACTGAGGGCAGGATGTTTCGTAAGACTTTATTTTTGGGGGAGCAGTTTTAGGTTCACCTAACAGCAAAATTAAGGGGAAGGTACAGACATTTCCCACACGACCCCAGTCTCCACATGGGCATAGCCTCCCGAGTAAACAAACATCCCCTACCAGAGGGCAGGAAATTTATGGCAGTTGAGGGCGGCAGCTTGCGGAGTCAGACAGACCTGAATTCAGCCCCAATCAGGCCTTTATGAGTGGTGTGACCTCAGGCAAATTACTTAATCTCTGAGTCTCAGCTTTTCCATCTATAAATTGAAGGTATTACACTAGGCAACATCTCAGTCCCCTTCCAGCCCTAAAGGTCTATAAGAAGGAATTTTCTTCTCTTTTCCATCCCCAGAAGGCTATAGGAGGTAGAGTCGTTACGGTCATTAAATGTTAAAGAAATAGGTGCCCACTACTGAGGACTCGCCACTTGTACTACTGGAAAGACATCAAACGCGCTGCTTCTCTAGACCAAGGCTTCCTTGTTCAGATTTTGCAAACGTCTGCAACGTCTGCTGCCAGAGAGCTCGGTGCTTCCTGCACGCCCAGCTGCCTGGCACTTGGAGCTGGATGAGGTGTGTTGCACCTTTACACAGCTGGGTTCCCATCCTGTCGCAGCTTCCAGGGGCCATTGCCCACCCATTGAGAGCCTAGAAGGCAAGCTAGCTTCAGAGCCAAGCAAGGCAACGATTTGCTGGGGCTGACAATCTGCTTCAGGATGAGGGGGTAAGGAAATGAAGTCATGGAAGCACAGCTGAAGGAGCAGGAAGGGAGCAAGCTGTGGGTTCAAGATGATCTAATGTCCACCTCCCTTCACTTTCAGGAGGGCCCCATTTTCAAAAACATTACATGCATTCATGTTTCCTCGGCGCAGAAACACTTCTGCCTGGGCTTTCTCCGCTTTGCCAGGACTTCCTCACTCAAGAAGGAAAATATTAAATGATACTTTATTGTATCATCATATCTATTAATGATGCATCTCTCTCCCAGGTATCTTTAAATCCTTCTCTTTGGTGATGTGCCTGCTTTAGTAGCTGGGGGATAAATTAGTGAGAAGGTGGTCTCATCTCATCTCATCTCAAATGAGCTACGGCAAAGGAACTGGATCATAACTAGGGCTGCCATTCAACTCAGATTTTCCAACAAGACTGTCCCAGTTGGAAATATTCTGTCCTGTGGTCCATGTAATAATGCTCAAAACAATACCCCTAAGATTGATCTGGGTACTCACAAACAAGGAAGTGGGGAAAGAACTGGGCAGGAAGGGAAGGAGAATGACTTAGCGATGGAAGACTAAGCAAGACAAAAGGAAAAGTCACTGGTGGGTTTCATTCATTGACCCATTGGGAATATGACTAATACATATATGACCACAGCCTTCATGGCTTCACTAAGACTCTTTGTGTACCCAAGGATCTGTGGAAAGCTGACATAAATAACCTGATTTGGGCCCAAAACATTCCTCTTGTGACTTTCAGTATCTAGCAGACCATAGACTAGAGGTATTAGACAAGGAGTATCACAGGCCAGAGTGATTATTAACCCATTGTTTTTTATTTCATTTTATTTTAGTCTAAATATTTAACAAAGTGGCCATTTGGAAATAGTATGTTCTGTGCTCCATCATTCCTTTAAGATCTACAAAGCGAAAAAGCAAAAACAAAAAACAAGGCCGTCTACACTCCTAGGAACTCCCACCACCGTAGTTATCTGAAAGGGACCATCAAGATCACCTAATCTAGTATTTCTCAAGTTTAAGTGCTCATAAGAATCACCTGAGAAGATTTATAAAAAGACAGATTCTAGGGCCCTAGCCCTGGAGATTATGATTCAATAGATCTGGGGTGTGACCCAGGAATTGATATTTTTCCAAATCTCTGAAAGTTTCTGAAAGGCAGCCAGGTTTGGGAACCTCTGGCCATCCCAACCCCTCACTAGCATCATCATTATTATTACTAATTTTTTTACATCATTAACAATAATACCGTGTAGCTGTAGTTTTACCTTGTCAATGTGTTTTTCTATCTATTATCTCATTATATCCTCTCAACCACCCTGATAGATAAAGAAGGCAGGTGTTACTAGTCTCTTTCTGCAGATAAGAATATTACAACAGAGACATAAGATGTGGTCCATACATGCAATGGAACGTTATTCCTCCATAAAAAGGAACAAAGTGCTGAGACAAAGTACAACACAGATAACCCTTGAAAACATTTTTCTAAGGGAAAGAAGCCAGTCACAAAAGACATCACAGTGTATGATTCAGTTTATATAAAATGTCCATAATAGGCAAATATGTATAGACATAAAGTAGGTAAGTTGTTGCCTAGGGTTGGAGACAATGAGGGAAATGGGCAGTGACAGCTAATTGGTACAGGGTTCCTTTTTGGGGTGAATAAAATGATCTAAAATTAGATTATGATGATGGTTGTACCACTTGGTAAATTTTCTAAAAATCATTGAATTGTACGCTTAAATGGGTGATTTTTATGTTATGCAAATTATACCTTTAAATGGTTGTTTTTTTCAAAAATGCTGTTTTAAAAAAGAGAAAGTAGTTCACAGTGATGATAAGGATAGACCTATGGTCATGTAGCTAACTGGCTATAAACTAGGACAACTCAACCGTCGTAGATACCCTTTACTGAGTGTTACTGTATGCCAGGCATAATAGTAACCACCTCATATCCACTGTCTTATTTAATCCTCAAAGCAGTTACTCCCACTTTACAGATGAAAAACTGAGGCTCGGGGAGTCTAACTGGTTTCCCCAAGGTCACACGAGCTAGCAGGTGGCAGATCTTGGATTGGCAACAAATCTGATTCCAAAGACTTCTTTTCCTGTGATAACTTTCTGCCTCTAAGACTAGAACCCACTGCCTCTCATTCTTCATCAGGGATCTTTCCAAACTTTTCCAGTGTGAAGTCTCTTGGGGAGCAATGTGTATGAATGTTTTTAATCTTTCATTCAACCTCTTCCAATGGTGAACGAAGTGAGGGCCTTCTGTCCTCCATTCCTAGAAGAGTAGTTCCAGAGGACAAAACAGGAGAGAAAAGACTTTTTCCTCTTTATCTGCCTTATCCCAGTGCCCTTTCCCATCTGACTCTGCAGCAGTGGGAAAACTGGACACATTTCTCAGCACTAGCCTGAGATACCCCAGAATTTCCTTGACTGCAGAGGCAGTACTCAAGACTGGGAGGGGGTTGAGGCCCACTGCAGCTTGTGGTTGTAGATGATACATGAATAAATGCAACTGAACCTTATTTACATTCTACATACCCAGGAAGTACTACCATGCACCCAGGGGAGGAATCCAATCTAGCAGGACTCAAAAGGGTCAGGAGAGAGGGTGCAGTCTTCAAAATTACATTTATTATCTATTTTGAACTGAGATTATCACAAAACATACACACACACACACACACACACACACATATCCAGGAAGAAGAATCAATATCAAGGGCTTGTCCTTGAGCAAGGTGTGTTAAAAAAATGGATTTGTGGGGGGAAATGTGTGCATGATACTTCTCTTATATCAGACACAAGAACATTTTAATTCCTACTCTGAATACAATGTCCCTGGGTTCAGAATTCTGCCCTGGCATCTGTCACGGTCATTAAAAAATCACAGCTAGGGGAAATGAGGACACACTGGGTGATTCAAGGTGCTTTGTTTGTGACAATTATTCCAGAGACACCCCTCAAATTCACCCGAGATATGGATTGCACGGTGACAAAAGACACACACCGTATCAATTACTCTGTTGGACAGCTCCCTCAACCTCACTCCAAGTCCTTCCAGTTTGCCCTTACTCTCCTTCAAGACATGGGCTAGGATAGTCAATCCTTCAATGTGCAGAAAAAGCCTAGGATTAACCTCTGCCTGGCCATCCAGCACATGATCCAATAGTCTAAGCCTTCTCAGCGTTGCTCTTCAGGGTCAGCTATGTGGAAAAACCTCAGACTTGAACCCTGGGACCCAGATCCAGTAGCCGTAGGGACACTGTCGCTTATAAGGAACTGGCCCCAAATCAGTTGACCTGACTTGAGAAACAGCAGCAATGTGCAAGAACATGGTTTCGTGCAAGGGAAGCCCTCATGCTCCTTTGTCTAAGAGCACAAGAAACCTAGAAGCAGCGAAGCAGAGGTGGGGCCCTCCCACACCAAGTCATTTAATGTGCTGATTCCCATTCCCTGTTGGCTGTTTCATAATTTGGTTTCCCGAGAGATTTGCCTGCTCTAAACTCACCTGTGCTCAGGGAATGGAAGGGGGGAGGAGGGAGGGCTAGAGAGTTGGGGAGAGGCCAGGGGGAGGGCCATTTGTATTATCAGTTGGTTACATGTTATAGCCATTTAAAGATGGGCATAGGGAGGCATCCACAACATGAGTGACTCGACACAGTAAAATATTAAGCACCTGTCCCAAGATCTATTTTCTAAATAACCACAAAAAAAAAAAAAAAATGCGTCGTGGATGAGCAGGCTTTGGTAAGAGCTGAGACTTCCCTTATTTTTTAGTGGGTACACAGGTTGTTGGGTTCTCAGCAACCTCATCATAACATTCAATAGTAAAACCGAAGTCTAGAGAGGCTTTAAAGGGATTTAGGTACAGTGAGTCAGTTCCTATTCTAATAGGAAGAGTCTTTATTAAAATACCAGACATACCTCCAGCTTTCTTTGGTATTTCTCACAATGACCTCAGCCGTAGGGACACACCCTGGAGTGGGCTTTTTAGAAGCGACAGCTGAGCAGTGACCACTTACCTAAAAGTATAATCCTTTGTGAATAGGACCAGGAAGTCCTGCTTTTAGGGGGCGTATTTCCATGCGTTGCAATGCACAAGCAGTCCAAAGGATATTTGGCTATCTTTCTGTGAACCCGACCGAAGTTCCTTCCTCATTTTACAGTCCTAATGAGTTCGTGGTCTGCCTCAATAATGCTACTTAGAATTAATTATGAACAAGATCTAGAGTAAATGACACAATTCAGATTTTCCTTTGTATACCCTGGCAGATAAGCACAATGCATTGTCCCCACCATCCACGCTTCAACGCCAGCAGAGGCTAAAGGCCGAGTAGGATAATGGCTAATGGCCCCGTCAATGCCTATGGACTCAGCAGTCACAGCATCAACCTGGCATTCTGACAAATCCATTCCCGAATCTTTTTTTCAGGGTACTCCAAGAGATGTAAGCACGGCCAAGGATGCCACCTCCCACCAAGAGCCACCACCCTTGCATTACCTTCCTCCAGTTCATCCATGCTTCCGATTTTCCTGGATCCATCAATGGTGTAAATGTAACGCACTCCCTGAGGCAGGTTGATGTTGTCAGACAGAGATCGAGTCAGGTCAGCCAGCAAGGCGTCGAAGCTGCGAAAACGGTCAGAGGACACAGCGTACACAATCCCCTTGAAGTAGCGGTCCCCATTGCGGTAGAAACGTACCTTCTTGGCTTTCTTCTCGTTGCTCAGTGCCTGCAAGGTTCTGGTTCGGTAGAAGCTACAATGGGCACTGTGAGTGGGGCTGGGCAGCCCATTCATTCGTGAGCCTCGCATGTTCCTGGATGTCTTATCTCTTTCGTCAAAATGTCCAAAATCAAGTTCCATATTTTGGTGGAACCTCAGAGACCTGAGTGTGGGACAAGGGGCGGGGGTGGAAAGAGGCAAAGAAAAAGGGGGAGGGAGGAAGGAAAAAAAAAAAAAGAAAGGAATTCAAATATTAGCCAGATCAGTTCTTCAATCTGCTGCTTGTAGAAAGAACTGGTTGAAAAAAGCCCGTGACCCATCTGCTGCTTGCCCCTGACCTGCAGGAATATTGATCTTAATAGAGAAGAAGGAGGGGCTGGGGGGGGGTGCTGGTGTTGGCGGGGGTGGGGTAAGAGATAGGGAGGGAGGCACTCTGGGCACTGTTCCAAACAGGGGAGAGGGAGGGATTTTGAAATCGCTTGAAATCCTGGGACTTCTTGACAGTGGCTCCTATCAAATTGTAACTTCGGGCTAAATACATTAAAACTGGCATCTGTTTCCTCACACATGTGCCCACATGACTAACAGTTGTAAATGAATCCTTAGCCTGACAGAATCCCCTTGAAGAGAATAGAAGGCGCTGGCTGAGGTTAGCATCTCCAGTTTAGGAAGCAATCTTTGTGCTTCAGTAAAATGACGACGGGAGGGGAAGGTTTTTCATTTTATTCCAAACCCCCTTTCCTACTCTAATGTGTGCCTCCCCTCCCCCCCCAATAAACCAGAATTCTCCTTTAAAGGGACAGCCTCCAGAGAATAGCTAGTGTCTTTGTGCTATTCATCAAACCCTTTCCCCACCAAGCCGGTGCAGCTATCTGACAATCATAAGAAATAAGCTGGAAAAAAAAGGATTAGAAAAATCAGTTATTTAACAAGTTATTAGCTCTGCTTCCCCCCTGGTACCATTTGGTCACAAAATCCTTTTCTTTCTTTCTTCTTTTTTTTTAATATGTGCTTTATCCCTCCCCAACGAGGCAGCCCCACCCCTTAATGGAATAATTTAATTGTTGAAAGATTCCCCAATGAGTCCCTGGAAAGCATATGGGACCTTTCGAAACAAGCACACCTTTCATTGTTCTGGATTTCTACCCTGACCGAAGGGGCATTTTGCCCCTCACAACAGCAATTCACCCCCAAACTTGTCTATTGCCCAGGTGCATTAGCTGAGGCAAAAGATGGTCATTTGTCAGATTTGTTTTTTCCTCTTCTGCTGAACAAGAAAGAAAGAAAAAGAAAGAAAGGAAGGAAGGAAGGAAGGAAGGAAGGAAGGAAGGAAGGAAGGAAGGAAGGAAGGAAGGAAAGAAGAAGGGAGGAAGGAAGGGAGGGAGGAAAAAAGGAGAGAAATCAAAACATGAAACCAAACACAACAGAAGCCTCGAGCATTAGCAAAGGTAGTGACCACAGCCTAGGAACCCAACTATTAACATGCATCTCACAGATGGGGATAAAAAGACTCAGAGCCAGCAGGGCTCAGCTGCTACACACTGCCACATCGAGATATTTGCAAGGGACCAGGAGGACAAGAGATAAAGGAGGACTGGTGCCTAGGAGGCTTGCCAGGCTCTATCCCCCTTTTCCTGCAATGTCACCATGACCTGTGCTGAGCTCAGCATTGTCTCCGTCAGACAACCTGCAGGGGTGAGAGACCCCACTTCCTCAAGACGAGTAGCAAGCATTTCCCCAGGCATGCCAGTAACATTTGGCTTTGCTTTAGGATCACGGGTGGTATTATTCTAAATCAACAACACAGTGAAAACAAATGAACATCAAACTCACTTTTCCAAAGGAAAATCCCAGGTAGAGGCTTAGGAAAAAATCCGATAGAATAAGGCAAAATAAAATTTAAGAAAAAAAAAAGGAGAAGGAGAGAAAGGGAGAGAGGGTTAGAGCAAGTGTGTTGCCTTGTGCTTTTCCCGCTTGGCATCTGTTACATTCTGCCTGAAAATCACCGAAAGCCCCACTCACCGGTTTTCTGCTGGTTGGGTGGAGATGCTGAGAGAAAGAAAACCAATCTCTCTATGCCTTTGTTGTCTGAGCTCCAAGCAAGAAATTCCTGCCAGGGTGGATAGATGCCTTCTAGGTCCTAGTGCCTTGTCCAGCTTCTCCCCTATAACTCAGGCTTAGTGAATCCCCCCAACTCCTAAGATTAATTACATGCTTTTTTTTTTTTTCAATTCTCAGGCTGCATTAACAGCTAGAAAGTTTTCATTTATAACCGACAGGAAATTGCAGGGTAGCAAAAAGATTGCAGAGGCAAGTGCAGAATGTTCTAATGAGCAATGTGCTAGCCCCCCCACGCCCCCTTTTTAAAGGGAATTGGCAATTTCACTTGGCCAAAACCTTGGCCTAATCTGCCTGGGGATCAGACTCAGGTAGTCAAACCAGGCTTCTTAGAAATTGTAGCTCTCTTCCTCTCACCTTCTTGAGACAAAACAATCAAACCTGAACGTTCTTGAAGGCATCCTTAGTTCATGCATCCAACAACTGGTCGTTTTTGAATTAAGGTCAGTGGAGTAGACTACGAGGAAGAACAAAAAGGACAAGACAAGGGAAAAGAGTTCCAGAATTTCATGGGGGATGATGTCGGAAAAAGGACCCCAAAGACCTTTTAGCTTGCTGTAATAATCTGGTTAATGGGATCTGTGGCGTTTACCTATGAGAGTTTGTGAGTTTGAATCCAACCCAGAGACGTTTCCATGTGAAGTGAGTCTGATGGCTACAAGATGAATATTAATGGCTCCTCAAATTTCCTATTGGTTACAAAATGTCTTCTTTATATCAAATATGTTAGAAAAGGGAAGGAAGCAACCACATTAAATTTATTAAATCAGATCAAACTATAAGACAAAAGAAGAGAAAGGTGAGAGAGTAAAGGAGGGGCGGGCTACCATCTTCACAACTGAGACTACGTGTATTAACAGGTAGAGTCTTGACCTACCATGACTCCATTGTCACTTGGCTTCCAGAAAGCTCAGAGCTAATAGCAGGCTCCTTAATGATCTTCTATCTGATTCCTAATACAATTAACCCTCCTTTTTAGATATAGCTGTTGAATAGGTGAAGCATTTTTTGGTGCATGTGTTTTACTGTAAGATGCCTCAAAGTGGGATTAAAAAAATGACATTCCTTTTTGGGAAGGTGTTGGCAAAGCAAGTCTAAGATCTCTGTGTTAGTGAGGTAGACAGCCTCCGTGTGCAACCTGCCTAGTCAAGGCTGCCCACTTTGCTGCTGTTCTTCTGGCTTCTAAATAACAACCTCAGAGGGTCGCCTGTGTCCAGTGTGTTCTCTTCCATTTGTTTCTGCTTTACACTGTGGCCATCTTTGGAAAGATCAGGGTTATTCAGGTCAAGGGCAGACACATATCAAGGAATAAGGGCAGGGAAATATGGAAATTCCGGACAATGGTTGTAGCTTCCTTGTCCAGCAAGTTGAATGTCTTAATTTTTTTTTAATGATTTTATTTATTTATTTGTCAGAGAGAGAGCAAGCGATCACAAGCAGGGGGAGCGACAGGCAGAGGGAGAAGCAGGCTTCCTGCTGAGCAAGGAGCCCAACGTGGGACTCGATCCCAGGACCCCGGGATCACGACCTGAGCTGAAGGCAGATGCTTAACCGACTGAGCCACCCAGGCGTCCCTGAATGTCTTAATATTTTTATTGCACATCATAAGCATTTCATAAATATACAGTGATTGGTTTTGTATCGGGACTCAATTTTTTTTTTATTTTCTGGGGAGGATAGAAGAATAGATGGGATGATAAAAAAACATAAAGGATTTAGAATAGATTTTAGAAGGATTTCCTCATGATATAGGCTTTGCAACACTACTGTGGAAGCCGCAGAATGTCTTTAGGAGACAGTCTGGGGTAGATGATTTCATTTGTTTATATCCATCAAAGAGCAGATGGGTGAACAAGATCAAGGTTTCCCTGTGTGAGGTATGTGGATGTTAACAAGTGGTCTTTAAAAACAAACAAACAAAAATGGTTCTTTGGTCAAAAATTTTTAAAAAGTGGGGGGATAAACAAAATTTGTTTTCTTTACCATGAAACTTCTCCTTTAATATGCATAAAATATGGCATTTGTCTCCAAAAAAGCAATTTAGTATAAAAGGCTTCCTGCTTTAAAAACAACAACAGCAACAACTCAGGGGCACCTGGATGGCTCAGTCGTTAAGCGTCTGCCTTTGGCTGAGGTCAGGATCCAGGGTCCTGGGATGGAGCCCAGCTTCCGGCTCCCTGCTCAGCGGGGAGCCTGCTTCTCTCTCCCTCTGACACTCCCCCTGCTGTGCTCTCTCTTTCTCTCTCTTAAGCTCTCAAATAAATAAATAAAAATTTTTAAAAAGCTCAGAACCTCTTTTTCCAGGGCATCTCATAAACTAATGTTTTGTGGATCAACCTTTTGCAAAAACTGGGCTAGATCATCTCACAAACATATTTTCTCTCAAAGAGCTCTCAGCTACTCATCAAGATTCTTCTTTCACTTCCTGAAAGGAGAGGAATCACTGACAGAAAAGAAGAGCTCAAGGACGCCTGAGTGGCTCAGTCGGTTAAGCGGCTGCCTTCAGCTCGGGTCATGATCCCAGGGTTCCTGGGATCGAGCCCCGCATCGGGCTCCCTGCTCGGCGGAGAGCCTGCTTCTCCTTCTCCCTCTGTCTGCCGCTCTGCCTACTTGTGCTCTCTCTCTATCTCTGTTAAATAAATAAATAAAAATCTTTAAAAAAAAAAAAAAAGAAGAGCTCAGGCGTGAGTCCAGGGAGCATCTTTATGTATGGAAGTCAACTTCGAAGATCAAGGGAGAGTCATGGTTGAGGGCTCAATGGAGTGAAGAAATTGAAGAAAAAGTACAGCAACCCCATTGTGGGAAAAGTAGCAGTAAGACCTTTTTGAGTCATTCCCATGTGCTCACACTCACTGCCCCCAGGGAGCTTAAAGACTCATTGAGGAGACAGGACAAGAATATGTATCTTGCAAAAATCATGAAGGGGAAGGGCTTAGATCGTTCTTGATATGTTGTGGTCTGTCTGGGTTAATCAAACTCAGCTTAAAGAGCAGGGTCAGGTAGCAAGACCATTCATCACACACACACACACACACACACACACACAATCACTAGAGTACATTACCTAAAAAAAACCCACAGAGAGTAGGATCTGGGGTGGGGCAGGGTAAGCAACAGGAAGCGAAGTTGAAAATATATACAAACTGTTTACGGGGACCACAAAACAATAAAGTACATAGGAATAAATCTAACAAATGTGTACAGAACCTTTATTGAGAAAATCATAAAATGATTGAGGAACATAAAAGAAACTGTGAATAAATGTAGAACCAGACCATGCTTATGGATGGCAAGAGGCAATGTTGTAAGGGTATCAACCCACCCCAAAGTAATCTATATATATGAAGGAAATCCAATAAAAACCCCAACAGAAATTTTTGTGAAATTCATAAATATCAGTTGTTGTGAAATATCTGTTATTATAAGGGTTAAATGAGTAAATATATGTAAAGTGCTTGGAACAAACCCTGGCACATAGTATATATGGTAAAAGTATTAGTTTTTATTTTCCCTCAAATACTCATAGGGCATCTGCTTCACTTCTTTCAAATCTTTGCCCCAATAGCAACTTCTCGACAAGGCCAACATAGACCACCCTATTTAAAGTTACAACTTTCCCGCTCAAGGAAGCAGTCCCAATTTACTTTATCCTGCTCTGTTTTTTCCATAACAATTATCGTCTTCCAGCATACTACATAATATACCTATTTATTATGTTTATTATATATCTTGCCAAGTAGAATATAAGCTCCACAAGGGCAGGAATATTCTAACAGCTTTAATAAAATACAATTCACCATACCAATAGTAATATTTTTGTTTGTTTTTATTTTTTAGGGTTTATTTATTTATTTGAGAGAGAGAGAGGGAGTATGTGTGTGTTTGTGTGTGTGTGTGTGTATGAGAGGGAAGAAGGGCAGAGGCAGAGGGAGAGAGTCTCAAGCAGACTCCTCACTGAGTGCAGAACCCTATGGGGCTCGATCTCATGACCCTGAGATCATGACCTAAGCTGAAATCAAGAGTCGGACCCTTAACCGACTGAACCACCCAGGCACCCCTGTTTGTTTTTAATACTGTATTCAAAATGCCAAGAACAATGTCTAACACATAGTAGGTTTGGGGATTTTTAAATTGGATTCAGTAAGGGAAGCATGGAATATTCAATAGATGGTTTGGGACAATTAACTTTCATATGGAAAAAAACTAAATTAGATCCACACCTCACACCATACATAAAATAAACTCCACATGTCTTAAAGTCCTGAATATAAAGAACAGAACTTTACAATTATTAGACTAAAATATGGGAGATTCTCTTTAAATCTTTGTGGTTTAAAAAAAAAAGACTTTTTTTAACCAAGACGAAAAAGCAGAAATCTCATAGGAAAATATTTGTAAATTTGATTACATGAAAATTTAAAGCATCTGAAGGTGAAAGACAGCATTCAAGCATTAAAAGATAAGTAACAAATTGAGAAAAGATATTTGAATTTTATATAACAAACAAGGATTAATGTCCTGAAATATACAATATAAAGTTGTATCAATAAGGCAAAGGCAAAGCTCCAATAGAAAAAATAAATGAGTGAAGGATTAGTCCAGGTTGTTCATAGGAGAGGAAACCTGGAATGGCCAATAAACATGTGAAAATATGCTCAACCTCACACATAACTAGGGAAATCCAAGTTAAAACAGAAATTACGTATTTTGCAACCGTGAGATTGGTAGAAATTTTATAAATATGGCGAAGACAAAAAAACAGCTGGAACTCATACAGTGTTGAAGGAAACATAAATTGGTACAATTTCGGGGAGCAGTTTTAGGCAGTAGCTAGTAGATTTGAAAGTAGGTATCAATCTAGGACCCAGAAATTTCATTCCTAGATACCCATGCAAGAGGAATGCTCACACACGGGTTCAAAGAGACCATTACAAGGACATTTATAAAAGTATTATTTGAAATGTGGAAAAATGAAAACAACCCAAACGCCCATCATCGGCATACTAATTTGATCAGTGGTTATTCATACGTGGAATGTTATACACAGTAAAATAGAATAAATGAGCGTTAAGTGTAAGTGGTGATGCACAGATTTCTGCGCAGCCATAAGTTTTCATTTCTCTGGTAATGAAATGCCCAGGAGAGCAATTGCGGAGTCATATGATACTTGCATGTTTAATTTTATAAGAAACTGCTAAACTTTCTTCCAGAGTGACTTAAAATTTTACTTTCTCACCAGCAATGTATGAGAGACCCAGTTCCAGTGCATCCTCACCAGCATTTGAGATTTTTATTTTAGCCATTCTAATAGATGTGTCGCGATATCCCTTTATGGTTTTAATTTGCATTTCCCTAATGTGTCATAGTGTTGAATATCTTTCATGTGCTTATTTTCCAACTGTGTATCTTCTTCAGGGAGATGACTCTGTGCCTTTTGCTCATTTCCTAATTGAATTGCCGGGTTGGTTTGTTTGTTTAAAGATTTTATTTTTATGTAATCTCTACACCCAACATGGGACTCAGACTTAGAACCTTCGAGATCAAGAGTCTCCTGCTCCACCAACAGAGCCAGCCAGGCACCCCCATTTTTTAATGTTGAGTTTTGAGAGTTTATTATATATTCTAGATATGTCCTTTGTCAGATATGTGGTTTGCAAATATATTCTCTCAGACTGTTGCTTGTTTTTTCATCCTCTTGACATGGTCTTCCATAGAGCGCAAGTCTTAATTTATTTTTTAAGGATTGTGCTTTTTAAAAAGATTTTTTATTTGAGTATAGTTGACACACAAGTTTACGTTAGTTTCAGGTGTACAATATAGTGATCCAACACCTCTATACGTTATACTCTGCTCACCACAAGTGTAGCTCCCATCTGTCACCATACAGTGCTATTACAATACCTTTGACTATATTCCCTATTCTGTGCCTCTTATTCCCATGACTTATTCATTCCATAACTGGAAGCCTGTATCTCCCGTTCTCCTTTACCCATTTTGCCCATCTCCCCATCAGTTTGTTCTCTGTGTTTATAGATCTGATTCTGCTTTTCGTTTGTGTATTCATTTGTTTCATTTTTTAGAGTCAACATATGAGTGAAATCACATGCTATTTGTCTTTCTCAGTCTGACTTATTTCACTTAGCATAATGCCCTCTAGGTCCATCCATGTTGTTGCAAATGGCAAGATCTCATCTTTTTTTATAGGTGTGTGTGTGTGTGTGTGTGTGTGTGTGTGTGTGTACCACATCTTCCTTATCCATTCACCGATCAATGGACACTTGGGCTGTTTCCATGTCTTGGCTATTATAAATAATGCTGCAATAAACCTAAGGTGCCTCTATCTTTTCAGATAAATTTTTTCATTTTCTTTGTGTAAATACCAAGTAGTGGAATTATTGGATTATATGGTCTATCTATTTTTAACTTTTTGAGGCAACTCTATACTGTTTTCTTTTTAAAAGATTTTACTATTTGTTTATTTATTTGAGAGAGAGCACGAGAGCAAGAGCGAGAAAGAGAGAACACAAGCAGGGTGAGGGGCAGAGGGAGAAACAGACTCCCCACTGAGCAGGGAGCCTGATTCGGGGCTGGATTCCAGGACTCTATCCCGGGACTCTGGGATCATGACCTGAGCCGAAGGCAGACGCTTAACCCACTGAGCCACCCAGGTGCCCTTCCACACTGTTTCCCACAGGGGCTGCACTAACTTACATTCCCACCAAGAGTGCACAAGGGTTCCTTTTTCTCCACATCCTCACCAAAGCTTGTCATTTATTTTTTTATTATTATTATTCTAGCCTTCTGGCAGGTGTAAGGTGATACCTCATTGTGGTTTTGCTTTGAATTTCCCTGACAGTTAGTGACGTTGAGCATCTTTTCATGTGTCTATTGGCCATCTGGATGCCTTCTTTGGAAAAATGTCTATTCACGTCCTCTGCCCATTTTTTAAATAGGATTGTTTGGGGGTTTTTTTGGTGTTGAGTTGCGTAAGTTCTTTATATATTTTGGATATTAACCCCTTACTGGATAGATCATTTGCAAATATCTTCTCCCATTCATTAGATTGCCTTTTTGTCTTGCTGATGGTTTCCCTTGCTGTGCAGAAGCTTTTTTATTTTGATGTAGTCTCATTTGTTTATTTTTGCTTTTGTTTCCCTTGCCTTTAGGAGACCTATCTAGAAAAACGTTGCTAATGTCAGAGAAGTTACTACCTGTGTTTTCTTCTAGGACTTTTATGGTTCAGATCTCACATTTAGATCTTCAATCCATTTTGAGTTTACTTTTGTGTGTGGTGTTAGAAGGTGGTCCAGTTTCATTCCTTTACATGTAGCTGTCTGTTTTCCCAGCACCATTTATTGAAGAAACTGTCTTTTCCCCATTGTATATTCTTGCCTCCTTTGTCATAGATTAATTGACCATATAAGTTTGGGTTTCTTTCTGGGCTCTCTGTTTTGTTCCATTGGTCTGTGTGTTTTTGTGTCAGTACTATACTGTTTTGATTACTCTAGCTATGTGGTATAGTTTGAAATCCAGGAGCATGTTATCTCCAGCTTTATTCTTGTCTCCAACAATTTCTCAAGATGGCTTTGGCTATTGGCAGTCTTTTGTTGTTTATGGATTGTGCTTTTGGTGTTGTGTCTAGAACTCTTTATAAAGCCTAGGTCCTGAAGTTTTCTCCTATGTTATATTCTAAAAGTTTTATAGATGTATGCTTTACATTTAAATCTAAGATCCATTTTCAGTTCATTTTTGTTTAAGCTGTGAAGTTTAGATTGTAGTTCATATTTTTTGTCTATGGCTATGTAGCTGCTCCAGCACCATTCGTTAAAAAGATTCTTTCCTCCATTGAGTTGTTTTTTCACCTTCATCAAAAGTCAATTGAATATATTTATGTGAGTCTATTTCTGTGTTCTCTATTCTAGCCCATGGATTTCTGTGTCTATCCCTCCTCCAATATCAAACCATCCTGATTACTGTAACTATAAAAAAGCTTTTGAAATCAGGTAAACTGATTTCTCCCATTTTACTCTTTTTCAAAATTGTTTTGGCTATTCTAGGTCCTTTGCCTTTCCATAGAAATTTTATAATCTTGTCTGTATCTATCAAATATCTCAGCAAGATTTTTGATAGGAATTGGGTTAAACCTATCTACCAGTTAGAAGAGAATTGACGTCTTTCTATATTGCCTCTTCCAATCCATGTACGTGACATGTCTCTCCATTTATTTATATCTTCTTTGATTTCTTTCCTCAATGTTTTATAATTTTCAGCATACACATCCTATACATGTCTTGTTAGATATATCCCTAAGATTTTTTAAAGGATTGTATATGGTATTATACTTAAAATTTTGCTTTCTGCATGTTCGTTGTTAGTAAATAGAAATGCAATTGATTTTTGTATATTGACCTGACACTTTGCAAATGTGCTGAATTCACTTATTAGCTCCACAAGTTTTTTTGTAATTGTCTTGTGATTTTCTATGTAGATCATGTCATCTGCAAAAAGAGATGGCTTTATTCCTTTCCAATCAGAATACCTTTTATTTCATTTTTTGCCTTATTGCCTGAGGCCAAATCTTCTTATAGTTCTATATTGAAGAGCAGTGGTGAGAATGGACATCCTTAACTTGTTCCCAGTCTTTAGCTGGAAAACATTTAGCCCTCTCATATTAAGTATGATACTAACTGTAAGTTCTTCTTCTTTTTTGGGGGGGGTAGATGTTCTTTATCAAATGGAGTTTTCCTAGAGTTTTCTGAGGGCTTCCAAAAAAAATAATGAATGGATGTTGAATTTTGTCAAATGTTTTTTCTGCATGTATTGATTTGATCATGTGATTTTTTCTTCTGTAATCTGTTAATATGATTGAGTACATAGATTTTCAAAATCTGTATACTTTTGCATGTCTGATATATTTCTCAATGACTTATTTAGTTTGAATCAAATATGAGTTGTCAGTATTTCTTCAAAATAATGAAAAATTACACAGACATGTGAAAACATAAGCAGAGTTAGCAATCAGGTAATCAAAATATTTGATATAAAGCATACACAGGCAAAGAAAAGAAGAGAGAAAAAAACTAGCTAGAAAGTGCAGTAGTACTCAACTCTGCCTTCACAATAGAATCAAATGGGAGGCTTTTACAAACTATTCTTGACTGTGATTTAATTGATCTGGTGTAGTTCCCAAGCATTAATACTTTTTAAAGCTACCCTAGTCATTCTAATGTATAGCCACAGGCATAGTGGAAAGAATCTAATAAGGTAAACTTTGGAGTCAGATCTGACTTGGGATCCCAGTTATTCCTTGTATGACCTTGAGCAAATTAGTGGAGTTTATCTATAAAATAGGGATAATATAAGGGTTGTTTTAAGGAATAAATGAAACATCATATGTAAATTTCCTTGCAGTATGCATGGTGTATATAAAAATACATTTATATGTATTTATTTATTTTTTTATATGTATTATCTGTAAAAATACAGACTCCCAGAATATAGAAGTATCACGTACAACATATAAGAAGTACCCATAGAGGGAGGGATGGCCCCCTTCTTTGCCTTTCCTTCTCCCTACTGGCTGAAACGTGAATGATATGATTTGTGTGCAAGCAGCCATGTTGCACCTGGAAGTGGAAGGCAGGTTTTGAGAATGGCAGAATGACAAGATAGACTGAAGCCTGGTGATCATGGGGCAACCATATCAACCCTGAGAAACTTCTTTACAAACTTTGTTTATGTAATAGAGAAATAAGCTTATATCTTCTTGAGCCACCACTGTTTACAGTTTCTTCCCTTTCTCTATTATGCCTGATACAACAACAACAACAACAAAAATGATTCAATACATAGTCATGCTTGAAATCACTCTTGACAGGCTCTTGAGAGGGACATGTGAAAGACAAGGAGTAGATGGGTTCTGATTAAAGAAGGAAACCACAGCTTGGGACACACATGGGAGAGCATAGTAGAGTATTCTTACAGATGACGAAAGCACCACAGGAGTTCTCCATGCCAAAAGGTAAAAACTAAGACGAAGGAGCTGTCTTAGAGGCAACTACTCAGTATCCCAGGAAGAAAAGCCAGAAGACTCAAATTTTGCCCATCCCTTTTGTCACCACATACAGTAACAGAGGGATCTCTCTTGAAGTGAAAGCAATAAGTATGGGAGCTTAAGGCAGTGAGATAGTTTAGTATGTTGGGTGATGGGCAATGGCCAAGCAGCGTTTATGAAAAATAGAGAGGCACACAGATTTATCAAGGTGCCCTTCTCATGGCATGTTCTCCAGCTCACCCACTCTGATTGGAAACAGCAGCTCTACCTATTCCCTCTATTCTCCGAAACAGGTTGCCCAAACAGACAGAACAGATAGTCTAAAAAGAAATCTCAACCACAGAGAGAAGTATATAATAAGAGAATCATCAAACATTTAAACAAAGAAAATAACATGAAATACGGACAAAAAACTCAACAAATAAAAAGACTTTCTTTTTTTTTTTAAAGATTTTATTTATTTATTTGAGAGAGAGAGAGAGTGAGAGACAGAGAGCATGAGAGGGGGGAGGGTCAGAGGGAGAAGCAGACTCCCTACCGAGCAGGGAGCCAGATGCAGGACTCGATCCCGGGACTCCAGGACCATGACCTGAGCTGAAGGCAGTCGCTTAACCAACTGAGCCACCCAGGCGCCCAAAAAGACTTTCATCAGACAAATGGTCTTGAGAGAAAAATTTCTCAGAACATAAGTATAAAATGATCATAATAATTTTAGAATGATAAGAGATCACATCTATGAAAGAACAAATAGTTTTGAAACAGTAACAGGTAAATATGAAAAAAATAAGAAATTTTTAAAAATAAATACCATGGATAAAATTAAAATGTAAGTAAATGGACTGAAAAAAGATTTGTAATCATACAAGTAGAGATCAAATCGAGCTGGAAAATTGTGCTGATGCATTCTCCCAAAGCATAGGATAAAGGATAGAATGGTGGAAAGTAGTAAAGAAAAGGTGAGATGCATGAAGGACAGACCAATCAAGAAATTTCCACATTTGTCTAATAGGAGTTCTACTGAATAAAAATTAAGAGAATAGATGGGGATCAATATCTGAAGAATAAATAGCAAAACAAAAAACCAAAACCAAAACACTTCCTAGAATTGAAGTCATGAATATTCAGATTGAAAGGACCCTTTAAGTGACAAGGAGGAGGACTTATAAAAACAAGAATGGTAACTAAAAAAAAAAAAAAAAACAACTTTAAACCTAGACACATCACAGTGTAATTTTGGTGCATCAAACATAATGGGAAAATACTAAAAACGTTGAAAGGTAAGTAAAGATCACCTACAATGGAACAAGAAGTTTGACATCAGACTTGCCATTAGCAACATCAGACATGAAAGCAATGGAGCATTTCTTCAAATTGTTGAGTGAAAATAATGTTGAACCTCAGATTTAATTACCAAGTCAAACTATTATATAAGCGGGAGAGAGAAATAAAGCCATTTTGGACAGAGGTGAACCCAGAATCCTTACCAACCACAGAAACTCTTAGAAATCATTATTAGAGAATATACTTCGGCAAAAAGAAACATAATTTGTGGAAAGTAATGGTGTCAAAGAAACAATGAGAAATCATTTGTGTACTATTTACAGAATTAAAAATTAATTGTAAAAAATATGAGATGCAACCTATTTCCAACCTGGGAGAAGGTTTGCAAGTGTCAGTTCAGTGAAAGGTATTACCCATAAATTTGGCTCAAACTGGGATGCCTGGGTGACTCAGTTGGTTGAGCGCCTGCCTTTGGCTCAGGTCACAATCCCGGGGTCCTGGGATCGAGTTCCCTGCTCAGTGGGGACCCTGCTAATCCCTCTGTCTGCCGCTCACCCTTCTTGTGAGTGCTCTCTTTCTCTCTCTCTCTGACAAATAAATAAAATAAAATTTTTAAACAAAAAAATTTTTGCTCAAACCAAGCAAAACATTCTGTTCTCACTCTACATCAACAAAGGGAATGTGAATGCTTAGGTCATTTTTCCAGAAGTTTAGAAGGGCATGAGGGATGTCTCTGGTCACTGGCCTAGTTTAAATCCCAGGAAACAAGTTCTAGAAAGAGATCCATTCCTGGTCTAAAATATCCTTGTGTGGAACAAAATGAAAGAAGGCAGAAAACTGACCTATACGATAGTGTTCTCAAGAGATTTCATTTCACAAAGTATTTCCTGAGCCTCTGCTCTGCCAGGCTCTGGGCAGGCACTGAAGGGAGCAATGATGAGAAGAGGAAGAGTGGGGCGCCTGGGTGGCTCACTTGGTTGAGCGTCTACCTTTGGATCATGATCTCAGGGTCTTGGGATCGAGTCCCGCATCGGGCTCCCTGCTCAGTGGGGAGTCTGCTGTTCCCTCTCCCTCTGCCCCTCCCCCTGCTTGTGCTCTCTCTCTCTCAAGTAAATAAATAAAATATTTTTTAAAAAAAGAAAAGAAAAAGAGGAAGTGGAAGATCCTTGTCTTTGAAGAATTGGCATTCCTGATGGAGTCGTTTGGAAAAGAAGGGGGCTTTCAGACGAAGCTAGTAAGTTAAAGACATGGGCGAGAGACAGACCCACATTGGCATTTTAGGAAACTCAATGGGGTAGAAAGTACAGGAGGACTTTGTATCCCGGAAATCTGAAAGCAAAGAAACCAACTAGAAGCTAATGCAGTAATTACAGGCATTTAGTGAAAGTGGCTTTATGGAAGCTGGGAGGGACAAGCATGGGAAATCTGAGTAAGGTTTCTGTAATCAAACCCTAGAGATTCTATCTTTTGTTGCATATTTAAAATATAGTTCTCTCTTAAGAAGCCATGTGACATAGCGGAATTAGCTGCATGACTCCAAACAAGTTATTGAATCTCACTGAGCTTCCGTTTACTCAGCTACAAAATGTAAATATGAATAGGGCCAACCCTGTAGGAATTGTGCAAGAATTAAATGAAATAATGGATACAAAGTTCGGAGCCCATAGGTGATGATAATTAATACTAACTATGATTTATAGAGCTACGGTTAAAAATTACCGTACAGGTATGTTATTGAATTTTTGTGTGTATGTCACCTAGTGCAGTTGCCAGGGCTACATAACTAATTACCTGAAAACTTAGAAGCGTAAATCAACCATTTATTATGGCCATGGATTCTGTGGGTCAGGAATTTGGACAGGGCACAGCAGGGATGCTCCATAATGTCTGGGGCCTCACCTGGAATACTCAGAGGCTAGCGGCTTGAGCCACCTCGAGGCTAGCTCACATGTCTGGTAGTTGATGCTGCCTGTCACCTGAGGGCCTCGGGTCCCCTCCATATTGAGCCTGTCTATGTGGTCTCCCTACATGGGGTAGTTGGGCCTGGTGGCTGTGTCAAAGAAGCTGTATCTTTATGATGAACTAGCTTCAGAAATAAGATAACCTCACTTCTACTGCATGTAAGTGATTGGAGCAGTCATAAGCCATAACCCAGACTTGAGGGAAAGAAACATAAAGCCCACCCCATCAGTGAGAGGAATATTGAGATCATAGTTTAAGAACACATGAGGTGAGACATACTGTTGTGGTTTTGTGGGAAAATACAATTTTCCATATAATCCAAATTTGGGAGTTAAAAGAGCAAATGTCAGATGGGATCCCAAGGTTTCCTCTGCCTATAGAATGGTATAATTGCTATTCTTAGTATCGGCTAGCACCCTTCAAAATTCTTTAGCCCTCAAAAAGGAGGATTTTGTTATCCAGTCTTCCCAGGTGTTTGGGTGGGAGCTCAACTTCTTTTCATTAGAAATGACTACACATTCGGAGTGCCTGGGTGGCTCAGTCGTTAAGCGTCTGCCTTTGGCTCAGGTCATGATCCCAGGGTCCTGGGACCGAGCCCCGGATAGGGCTCCCTGCTCGGCGGGAAGCCTGCTTCTCCCTCTCCCACTCCCCCTGCTTGTGTTCCCTCTTTTGCTGTGTCTCTCTCTGTCAAATAAATAAATTAAACAAATAAATAAAAAATCTTTAAAAAAAGAGAGAAAGAAATCACTATACATTCAACAGAAGAATGACTTCCTTATGAGATAATGACTCTCTACAATCTATTTCATCTATTCAGAAATTTTATATTTATTGTAGTAACCATCACCACAACCTTGATGGACTATTATGGCGCCCATTTTACAAATTTAGACTCCGAAAGGCCAAGGTAGTAGTCGTCAGGATTCAGATCCAGCTCAGATTCCAAAGTCTAACTTTTCTCCGTTACAATTATTGCCTCTCCACTGGAAATAATTAAGTAGACTGGAAGGATCGTCAGTTAGAGATGCTAAAGAGGGAAGTCCTACACCAAGTGGGAGTTTGGATCAGGACATCTAAGATTCTAAGATTCTTTTCTAAATTTATACATATACTCTTTGCCAATACAAAATGATTTCTATCCTACAGGATCTTATATGATATCATATCACCGGCTGTTAATTCTGCATTGCAAGTTCACCAATTCAAACAGAGACATGTTATATAGTGAGTAAGCTCATGAACTTTGGAGTCAGACAGACCTTGGTTTGATTCCTGGTTTTGCCATTTACTACCTACGTATTTGGATAAATACACAGGATGAATATAGCTGCCAGTGAAAGAACAATTGATGAAAAGTGGCTTAAACAACAAATCTGGGGACAATTACAGGGCTCTCAATTCAGTGGCTCATCAGGAAACTGGTGCTTTCCATGTATTCCCTCTGCCCTCCCCAGTTTGTCATCAGTGTCCGCTTGTATGAGCCACGAGGTTACACATGTTCTAGGCATCATGCGCAGAACCATCCACTTTAAGTAACAGGAAAGACCTTTCTTCCCATGAGTGTCTTTTTATTCTCAGTGAAAATCTCTCCTAGAAATCCCTCAGCAGACCTCCATTCAAGTCCCATTGGCTAGGATTAGTTCCATTTCCATGCAGAAATCAATTATTGGCAAGGGGAATGAGATCCCTGGTTGGCTAAAATTAATCATGATTCATCTCCTCAGGATTGGAAGGAGTTCCACCCCCCTCCCCCCAAAATAATCATGGCTACCCTAAAGAAGGTGAAAAAATCGAGGTTCTATTATTGAGGAAGAGTGGAAAGGACCAATAAAGTCTGCTTTAGTACTTAACATTCCTGAGCCTCACTGTGGGGTCATAGTACCTTTTTCCTCAAAGAAATGCTGTGATTTTTTTTTAAAAAGATTTCATTTATCTATTTGAGAGAAAGCGATCATGAGCAGGGGAGAGGGGCAGAGGGAGAAGCAGGCTTCCCGCCGAGCAGGGAGCCCGATGCGGGACTCGATCCCAGGACCCTGGGATCATGACCTGAGGCGAAGGCAGATGCTTAACCGACCGAGCCCCCCAGGTGCCCCAGAACTGCTGTGATACTAAACAAGATAGCTCTTGTTAAGTGCTCAGTAAATGTCAGCTGTTAATGTGGTGGTTGATCTTATTATTTGGTTTTTAATTCAGTATCTCATCAACAGCTGGTCCTTTCTATATTCTCCTTCTGTCCCTCACAGCTTGATGTCAATGGCTGGATTCGTGGCCAGAAGATGGATACAGCAATTCTAGGCATCATATGCAAATAATGTCTATGATCCTCAGTTTCTCGATCTGTAAAACAGACATATTTCTATTTACCTCAAAGATTTGGTGCGAGGAATAAATGACACGGTTCATATAAGAGCTCAATAAAATCAGCTACTACCGTCGCCATCACCCTGGACAGCGCCTGGCGTATTGTCGAGCATAAAGCAAGCACACAACAAATGGTAGCTGTTGTTGTAAATAAATAGTTGCACGTCTGGTCTGTGCAAGAAAGGGCTGGATGATTCGTGAACCTCGGTTAAATAAAATCTTTTTTAAAAGATTTATTTATTTATTTTAGAGAGAGAGCACACACAAGCAGAGGGCGGGGCAGAAGGAGAGGGAGAGAATCTCAGGCAGGCTCCCTCCAACTCCCCGCTGAGCATGGAGCCTGATGAGGGGCTCCATCCATCTCAGCACCCCGAGATCATGACCTGAGCCTGAAATCAAGAGTTGGCCGCTTAACTGACTGAGCCACACAGGCGCCCTAAGCAAAACCTTCTTACAAACAACATCGAAAGCAGAAATGACAAAGGAAAAAATAGATACCTTGGACTTTATCAAAAGTAAAAACATTTGAGCTTCAAATGACAGCATCATTTGAAGAGAAAGTAAAAAGACAACCTGCAGAATAGGAGAAAACATTGGCAAATCATATAGCTAACAAGAGACTTGTATGATAGGATATATAAAGACTCCTGCAACTCAAAGGAAATCAACAAATAACCCAATTAAAAATGAGCAAAGGATATGATAGACTTTTCTCCAAATAAGATAGCGTAATGGCCAATAAGCACATGAAAAGAGGTTCAGCATCATTGGTCATTAGGGAAATGCAAATCAAAACCAAACTGAGATACTGCTTCACACCCACTAGGATGGAAGAATCATAAAGACAGATAATGACAAGTATTGGCCAGAATGTGGAGAAATTGGAACCCTCATGACCTGGTGATGTAAAATGGTGCAGCCACCATGGAAAACAGTCTGGCAGTTCCTCAAATAACTAAACAGTTAAGAGTTACTAGTTAATCCAGCAATTCCATTGCCAGGTCTATGCCCAAGAAAAATGAAAACATACATACACAGAGACACTTGTACACAAATGTGCATAGCAGCATTATTCATAATAGCCAAATGGTAGAGAAAACCTAAATTCTTATCAACAGATGAATGGATAAACCGCATGTGTTATATCCCTACAATGGAATATTATGTGGCCACACATAATATTCACAAAAGAAATCAAGTACTGATATGTGTTACAACATGGATGAACCAAGAAAATATTATGCTAAGTGGGGGAGGACACAAAAGGCCATAGGTTGTATGAGTCCATTTACATGAAAAATCCAGAATGGGCAAATCCATAGAGACAGAAAACAAATTAATGGTCAGGGTTCAGGGGTAGGGGGAACGGGAAGTGACTGCTAATGGGTATGGGGTTTCTTTGTGGGGTGGTTAAAATCTTCCAAAATGGATTGGGATGATGATTTCACAGCTCTGTGAATATACTAAAATCTGTCGAATTTTACATTTAAATGGGTGAATTTTATTACACATAAATTATATCTCAATGAAGTTGTTTTTTAAAAAAAAGAATGGGCCAGGCCTCGCTAGAAATACAAAGATGAGGCGTACCCGGGTGGCTCAGTCAGTTGGGAAGCTGACTCTTGGTTTCATCTCAAGTCATGATCTCAGGGTTGTGGGATCCAGTCCCATGTCAGGTTCTGCTCAGCGGGGAGTCTACTTCTCCCTCTCCCTCTGCCACTCCCCCCCCATGCTCTCTCTCTCAAATAAATAAATAAATCTTTAAAAAAAGAAATACAAAGATGAATAAAATAGTACTTTCCTTATGGCACTATTTGCCAGGAAGGTTAAGAACCATATAAAAATAGCATTCCAGGTTCCATTTATGTTCCCACCCTCATTTTTCTTCCTACTCCACTTTTAATTTATATCTATTGTATTTGATTTCTTCTTACAAAATCAGTTCAGATTCTTTCTGGAACACGGTGGGGCATTAAGTGAACAAATGACTTCAAAGATGTGATGATACAGGGTCCAAAGAGGTCAGTGCCATAAAGAAGACACCGCTGAAGTGCTCTGAGAGGAAGTAAAAAGAATTTCTGGAAGGGGAAAAACAAAAGTGCTCCCCCCCCCCCCCGCCCACCCCCAGAGCATCTTGGTGCTCCTGCTCTCCCAGTTGGCCATGGGAGAAAGATGTCCGGGGACGTATAAGTGGATCCCAGAGGCACATGAGCAGAGCCAGCCAGGAGATGCCTGTTCAAATGTGATGAGCTCTGAGAACTTGAGCTGTGTTGAGCTGTGTTGAGCTGTAGTCTGCACGGCAGCTAAGCCAATGGTAAGAGGAGGAAAGTGATCCGAGCCTCTTGGGCTGGAGAGCGCCTGCAACCTGCACCTGACCGGCACATGGAGCATGTGGAAACACGAAATTCTTGGCCCATTAAGCAGCCCTATTGAAGAAGAGCCAGATACGGGGAGGTGAGTTTTCAGCCCAGCAGCTTCAGGCTGAGCTCAGCTGTTGGTGCAGCAGGCACTGGGCTTTCTGCTCAGAAACTGTCAGAAGCATTGTAATTAAACCTCCCCCCCTCCCCCTGACCAGGGCTGACAGCTGTGAGAGCAGAGCTGCTACGAGAGGCACATATATTCTTGAATCAACTCGGATCCAGGAAGGGGGTGGGAATATTCCACCCCCACAATTTCCACAACAAAGGGCACTTCTATTCCTGGGAAACCCAGGAGTCGGAGGCGCCCAAGGCATCTTCCACAGAAAGATTTCTCTACATTTGGAAAAAGATACGGCAGTTGCTTATACAGTTACGTATATATCTGTCTTTATGACCCAGCAGTGGAACGACTGGGTGTTTATCCGAGACCAATGCAAATGTATATCCAGCAAAAGACTTGTACATGATGGTTCACAGCAGCTTTATTCATAATAGCCCAAACTGGAAAGAGCCCAGGTGTTCATCCATAGAGGAACAGATTAATAAACCGTGGCCCTATTCAGACAATGGAATACTACCCAGCAATAAACAGGAAGGAAGTCCTGATCCATGCAAGATGGATGAATCTCCAAACCATGTTAAATAAAGAAGGGTTACAAAAGAATACATTTTGCATGATTCCATTTATATCATGCAAAATCAGTGGTGGGCAAAAAAGCAGAGCACTGATTACTTTGGGTGGGGAGAGGGGGCAGGGAATAATTGGAAGGGGCAGGAGGGAAGTTTCTGGGGTGATGATTATACTGTATCACTTCAAAGGAGTTTAGTTTCCACAGGTAAAGGCATTTGTCAAACCTCGCTGAAGGCGCACCAAGAAGAAAAACTAATCGGAAAATAAAATGAGAAATAAGGGTGATGTTGGAGGGAAGAAGAGACATGGGATATTATCAGAGTTGATTTTTTTTTTAAATGTCAGTCTGAAGCAACTGATTAAAGAAAAAAAACCAGCAGAAATCTTGAGCATTTTACTAAAAAGGATATGCAGATGGCAAATAAGAACGTGAAAAAAATGCTCTGCATCATTTTCCATTAGGGAAATGCAAATTAAAGCCACAAGGAGATATCACTGCACCCTTATTAGAATGGCTAAAATAAAAAATGATGACAAGCCCAAAAGCTGGTGAAGATTGCAAGCAACTGGAAATCTCATATATTACTAGTGGGAATGCAAAACTGTGCAGCCACCCTCGAAAACAGTTTGGTAGCTTCTTATAAATTTAAACGTACACTTACTATGTGACTGAAGAATCCCACTTACAGATATTTACCCTAGAGAAATGAAAACTTCTGTCCACGCAAAAACCCGTGTACACAGCAAGAATGGCTTGTCTCTGTTTTCTGATGTCTGAGGCCTCAGCTGGAAAGTCTGGAAAGTCTGCGTATGACTCAGATGCCTGAGGACTGGAAGCATCTAGCGGTTTCTTCCCCTATATATCTGGCATGTGAGCTGGGATACGTCAAAGACTGCTTAGAGGAGACTATAGTTAGTTAGAGCACCTACAAATGGCCACTCCATTGGAGTGTGCAGAGAGTGAGCGTTCCGAGAGAACCAGGCGGCCGCTGTGTGGCCTTTTCTCATCTCATCTCAGAAGTCACACAGTGTCACTCCCACCACCTTCTATTGAGGAATATGAGTCGCTAAGGCCATCTCAGATTCAAAATGAGAAGAATTAGGCCCTACCTCTTGAAGGGGGTGTGGTAAGTTCTCACCACAGAACATGTGCAGCTGGAGATATGGTTGCCTCTATCTTTGGAAAATGTGATCTGCCACAGGGAATGAAGAAATTAATTGATGTATAAATCTAAATAGTCATCCCACAAAAAACTTACAATTTGGGATGTTAAAACTAAGACAGAGATAAAATATTAAATAACAATACATGAAAAAAATCCTGTTCATGAATGTTTATGGCAGCGCTATTCATAAATGCCAAAAACTGGAAACAACACAAATGTCCTCCAACGAGTGATGGATAAATTAACTGGTACATCTATACAATGGAAGACTGCTCAGCAGTATAAAAGAATGAACTATGGATACATACAACAACTTTGATAAACCTCAGTGGTATGTTAAAACATAAATGTCAATGTTCTAGAATTAGGGATGGTTGCTGCACTTTGTGAATATCTAAACATACACAAAAGCCACTAAATTGCACACTTTAAGAAGATCAACTTTATGGTATGTGAACTATATTTCAGTTTAAGAATGAGGAAAAAAGTCACAATTTTCAGAAAAAAATAAAATCATGGTTCTCATACAGATATAAAAATGAACATATGTTAAAGATTAGTTTTACTCACGTCCATACTATCCAAAGCAACCTACAGACTCAATGCAATCCCTATCAAAATACTAATGGCATTTTTCACAGAACTAGAACAAATAATTCGAAAATTTGTTTGGAACCACAAAAGACTCTGAATAGCCAAAGCCGTCTTGAGAAAGAAGAACAAAGCTGGAAGTGCCATGCTCCCGGATTTCAAACTATACTACGTAGCTAGGGTCATCAAAACAGTATGGTATTGGCACAAAAACAGACACACAGATCAGTAGAACACAACAGAGAGCCCAGAAATAAACCTATGATTATATGGTCAATTAATCTACAGCAAAGGAGGCAAGAATATAAAATGGGGAAAAGACAGTCTCCTCAATACGTGGTGCTGGGAAAACCGGACAGCTATGTGAGAAAGAATAAAACTGGATCACTTCCTTACACCATATACAAATATAAACTCAAAACGGATTAAAGACTTAAATGTAAGATCTGAAACCCTAAAACTCCTCAAAGAAAACATAGGCAGTAAGCGCTTTGACATTGGTCTTAACTATATTTTTTGGATCAGTTTCCTCCAGGCAAGGGAAACAAAAGCAAAAATAAACAAATGGGACTGCACCAGACTGAAAATCTTTTGCATAGCAAAGGCAACCATCAACAAAACGAAAAGGCAACCTATTGAATGGGAAGAGAGGTGTGCACATGATATATCTGATAAGGGATTAACATCCAAAATCTATAAAGAACCCATACAACTCCATATCACAAAAATAAATAATCCGATTAAAAATGGGCAGAGGACCTCAATAGGCATTTTTCCAAAGACATACAGATGGCCAACAGACACTTGAAAAGATGCTCAACATCACTAACCATCAGGGAAATGCAAAGCAAAACCACAATGAGCTATCACCTCCCATCTGTCAGAATGGCTTTTATCAAAAAGACAAGAAATAACGAGTATTGGTGAGGATGTGGAGAAAAGGGAGCCCCTCGTGTACTGTTGGTGGGATTGTCAATTGGTGCAGCCACTCTGGAAATCGGTATGGAGTTTCCGCAAAAAATCAAACATAGAATTACTATATGATCCAGCAATTCCACTTCTAGGTATTTATCTGAAGAAAAGGAAAATGCTAATTTGAAAAGATGTATGCACTCCTATGGTCATTGCAATATTTATGGACACTAGCCAAGATATGGAAGCAACCTAAATGTCCATCAATAGATGAATGGATAAAGAAGATGCAACATATATCTACAGTGGACTATTATCCGGCCATAATAAAGAATGAATTCAGAGGGCACCTGAGTGGCTCAGTCGGTTAAGCATCTGCCTTCGGCTCAGGTCATAATCCCCGGGTCCTGGGATCAAGTTCTGCCTTGGGGTCCCTGCTCAGTGGGGAGTCTGCTTCTCCCTCTGCCCCTCTCCTTGCTTGTGCGTGAGCGTGCTCTCTCTCTCTTTTTCTCTCTCAAAAATAGATAAATAAAATCTTTTAAAAATATATTTAAAAAAAAAGAATGAATTCCGGCCATTTGCAACAACATGGATAAACCTAGAGGGTATTATGCTGAGTCAGAAAAGTCAGAGAAAGACAAATATCATATGATTTCACTTACGTATGCAATCTGAAAAACAAAACAAATGAACAAAACAAAACTGAAACACATTCAGTAATACAGAGAACAAACTGGTGGTTGCCAGAGGCAGGGGAATGCACCAAATAGGTGAAGGGGATTAAGAGGTATAATATTTCAGTTATAAAATAAATAAAGCACAAGGATACAACCTACAGCATAGGAATATGGTCAGTAATATTGAAACCGCCTTGTGCAGTGACAGATGGTAACTAGACTTACCATGGTGATCATTTTGTGATGTATATAAATATCCAGTCACTATGTTGTACACCTGAAACTGATACAACATTGTATGTCAACTCTTCTTCGGATTAAAAACGAAGATTTAGAGGCACCTGGGTGGCTGAGGCAGTTAAGTGTCTGCTTTTGGCTCAGGTCACGATCTCAGGGTCCTGGGATGGAGCCCCGCATCGGGCTCCCTGCTCAGTGGGGAGTCTGCTTCTCCCTCCACCCCTCCCTCCCCTGTGCTCATGTGTGCTCTCTCTCTCTCTCAAATAAAGAAATAAAATCTTTTTAAAAATTTTTTTTAAAAAGAAGATTTATTTTACTCAAAGGAGGGACACAGGCTGATGTTATAACTGGTGTAAAGGAAAAGTGAAAAAAGCACAAATTTGTATGAAAGAATCCAATTGCAAATACAGGCAAAATTGGTTTCCCCACAGAAAGGAGGGAAGCCAATCAAAACTCAACTAGATAAGACAGAGTTTGCATATCTAGCAATTACCTACAATTTACAAAACAATTTCTCTCTTTGCAAAATTGCTCAAAGACCATGAATAGGCCTGAATCAGATAGCCTGGAAGAGTGTGCTATAGATAATGCATGGTTTTCCATTAAAATTCACATTTTTTTCTACAATATGTTAAAATTCACAGAACTGTACACTTCCCAAGTCAGTTTTACTTTGTGCTCATTTTTAATTTTTTTTTAAAATTAGAATTGCTCCAGCTCGTGCTTTTTAAAAAATTAGAATTGTTCCATGGTGACTTTGTGATAAAAGGTGACCAGAATGAAAATGGAGCCCCCAAAAGAGCCTACTAAACATGGTGGAAGCTAGTATTAGGGTGGAGCCTGTGGACAATGAGAAAAACCGACTGCCGTGTGTTTCTGACAGTTAAGTCACACATTGAAAGCCATTTTTTGGAATGCAGCCCCGCCTAATCTAGCAGAGCAATTTAGGAGTTGAGAAGAGGGGCGCCTGGTTGGCTCAGTCCGTGAAGCATCTGCCTTCCACTCAGATCATGATCCCGGGGTCCTGGGATCGAGCCCCATGTCCGGCTTCCTGCTCAGCGGGGTTGGGGGCGGGGCTGCTTCTCCCTCTGCCTCTGCCCCTGTCCTCCTCTTGTGCGCGCTCGCATGCGCTCTCTCTCTCTCTCTCAAAATAAATAAACAAAATCTTTAAAAAAAAAAAAAAAAAGAAGTTGAGAGGAAATCCAGCCAGGGACAGGGGTATCCCTTTGTTCTGGGCTGAAGGGAGACTATAGAGTCCAATGCCATCTCAGGGAACCAACCACTAAGCTATGGTACAGTTCACCAAGCCACCGTATGGGAGACATTCCTCACCCTGATTCCTGCAATGGAGATACCATAGGGTACTTCCTCAAATGAAACACATTTATTAACACAAAAAAAGCAAGGACAGCAGCTTTATTGGTAATAGCAAAAAAATGAAACAGGGCAGGTAGAAGAATGGATAAATGGTGGTATACTCAAACAATGAAATACTACTCAGCAATAAAAATAGGTGAACTACTGATACATACCAACATGGATGACTCTCAAATGCATTATTCTGGGTGAAAGAAGCCTTCCATAAAGGGTACATTCTGTAGGATTCCAGAACACTAGTTACCTATAAAGCATGTTGTGGGTGAATAAGGACTGTGAAGGGGCATGAGGGAAACTTCTGATGATCACATTCTGTATCTTGACAGGGGCTTGGATTATTCACTTGTATGTATATGTCAAAACTCAGCAAATGTACCACTTAAGATGCGTACATTTTGCCATATGTAAATTTCACATCAAAAGAAAAAAAAGAACGTTATACAATTATGGAACTCTAGCTAATGGCATGCATACTGAAATGCTTAGGGGAAGTGTAACAAAGTCTGCAACTTACTTTGATGAATGTATAGATAAGATGGCTAGATGGAAAGGTGTATTATAATGCGAGTTCAATAAAATGTAAATTGTAGAATATAGGTGGTGAGTATACAGGTGTTCACTGAAACATTCTTTCAACTTCTCTGTATCTTTGAAAGCTTCATAATCAAATGCTGAAAAAATTTTAACCGGAATCTTCCCCTCAGAGAGAGAGAGAGAGAAACAAAGAAGATCCTTCATGAATCCAAGCCAGCAGCTTTCCTTTAAAACTGAAATGCACCACATGCTTTCAGCATTGGGTAAGAGCAAGGTGAAATAAGAAATTAATCAAGGGTAAACCTTGGTGCCTTTCAAATGAGTTTCAGGGCTTTGATTTATTGTTTGGGGGGGGCACTCATTCCTCAGAAGACAAGAATCAGCATTTCTAGAAAAGGAAAGGGAGCCAGTGCCTATTTCCTGATTCATTTGTAAAGCTGCATGGGAGGGCGAGTGCAAAGAAAAAAGAGCAGAAAAACAAGCACAACAATATCCCACGAGTCCTTCTCTCATTTCCTAAGTTATGTACTGCGTATTTTATCAGGGATATAGCAAAGGCCCTTCTGCTCCCTTTCTGAACCCTTCAAATCCTATTCTTGTCCTTTTCCCTAGACTGAAATCCAAAATCCACTTACAGATCCTAGCCTTAAGGTAAGGCTTTGATCCCAGCTAGGTGCGGGAAAGGCTACAGCAAAAATACAAGATTTAAATGCAGATGGGGATGCGGTGGGGTAGGGAGGGATGGGAGCCTGGTAGGGATGGGGAAGAGAAGAGGGAGGAAGGAAAGACCATTTTGATGATTCCCCACACATCTGCAAAACTACACAAATAAATGCACAAATACTGCAGTTCATATTAGACAAACTCAAAAATCTTTTAAAGCCCAAAAGGGGAGGGGGGAAGCCAGCAATGATCTGATCACCCAGAGATAGTATATTTCCATTCATAACTTTTTTTCTAAATGTGCATTCTGATTTTCTAAATTGTATTTTTATTTTGAGATAATTGGAAATTCACATGCGATTGTTTCAATAAGAAACAATACTGAAAGTTTCCATGTAACCATTACCCAGATTTCCCCCATGGTAACATGCTGCAAAACTAAAGTACAGTTATCACCACTGGGATATTGACATTGATACAATCAAGATAGAGAACAGTTCGGTCAGTGCAAGAATCCGTTGCAAGAACTCCTCACATTGCTCATTTATAGCCTCATCCACTTCCTTCATATACCTACCCACTTAACCTCTGACAATCATTAATCTGCTCTCTGTTTCTATAATTTTTAGTTTAATTATTATGCATCCCGGCATAGATTACTTTCAGTTTATCCTGTTTGGGGTTCACTTCTTGAATCAGTAGGCCAACGTTTTTTGCTAAAATTGAGAAGTTCTCAGCCATTATTTTTTAAAATACTTTTCCAACCTTGCCTTCTTTCTGGTACTCCAGTGACACGAATGTTAAGATCATTTGTTATAGTCCCACATGTCCCTGAGGCTCTTTTTTTCAGTCCATCTTCTCTCCCTTGTTCAGACAGTAATTGCTATTGTGTTACTTCCCAATTCACTGAGTTTTTCTTCTATCCACACCATTCGGCTGTTGAGCTTATCCGCTGGAGCTGTTAATTTCAGTCACTGTATTTTTCAATTCCAAAATATCCATTTGCTTTTTTTGCTGAGATTTTCTATTTCACTACTGAAGCATTCCTTTTTATTATTATTTGACTCAAGAGTGGTCATAATTATGTTTTGGAGAATTTCATAATGGCTGCTTTAAAATCTTTGTCAAATAATCCTGACATCTCTGTCATCTCAGTATTGAGATCTATTGACCGTCTTTTTTCACTCCGACATCTTCCTGGTCCTTGCGATGATGAACACTTTTTTTTTTTTTTTAAAGATTTTATTTATTTATTTGAGAGAGAGAGAATGAGAGACAGAGAGCATGAGAGGGAGGAGGGTCAGAGGGAGAAGCAGACTCCCTGCAGAGCAGGGAGCCCGATGCGGGACTCGATCCTGCGACTCCAGGATCATGACCTGAGCTGAAGGCAGTCACTTAACCAACTGAGCCACCCAGGCGCCCCATGATGAACACTTTTTTTTTTATTAAAACCTGTACATTTTCACATTATGTCCTGAGTCTCGGGATCTTATTTAAACCTTCTGTTTTAGTTGACTTTATCTGACACCATTCCAGCAGGGGAAGGAGAGAGTGCCGCCCCATGAATGGAGATAGAAGTCCAAGTTCTCCACGTGGCCTCTGTTGATATCCTAGTTAGGAAGGAGCTCCTCGTTTTTGCTATGCGGGGATGGGACTTCTAGCTCTCCACGCAGCTTCAGTTGACATAATGTGAGGCATGGTTTCATTACTCTTGACCTGGCTATCTTTGACACCACCCCAGTACAGAACGTGAGGGACCTTGCTACTGCTGCATGAGCATAGACATCCAGCCCCCACCCCCCAGATGGTGTCCCCGACATCATAGTGGAAGGAGAGCTCATTACTGCCTGGCGGGGATGAAAGTCTCAGCCCTCAACATTGACATTTTCTGGAAGGGATGTTCTATACAGGTTCACAAGGGCGAAAGTCTATACTCCCCACTTAACCTTTGCTGGTGTGGGTGGAGGTGAGGTCATGGTTTTTTCAGTGGTGTTTGACTGGAGTAGAACAATTATTTTATGAATGTTTTCTATCATGTTACTCTGTCCCCTTTCCTGGCCCTTTGCCTAGAGAGAGCAGGCTTGTGTTGAGCTTTTCTATTTTTTTCCATAGCCATTGGTGTTTCTAGGCTGCTGGCTTCCTTCAGCTTCACATCTGGGAACTAAGAAATAAAAAGAAAACTAAGGGAACTCACCAGTGTGTCATTCTTTGGGTCCTGAGGTCCCTGACCAGTTTGCCTTCTTTGCCTTACCTTTTAGAATTTTTGTACGTTTGTTTTATATATAACGTTCCGAGGTTTTGACCAGGCCTTAGTGGAGGAAGAGGGGAAAGTACAGCTATTCCATCCTCCTGGACCTGATTTATGTTCCATTGCCCCAGTCTCTCAGTCCTTCAGTGTGGCAGCCAATGTTATTTCTGTTAACCTTAAAGGTTAAACTGCTAGTTATTTTACCAGCAAAAGATGGGTTTCTTCAGGAATAAAAAAGAAGTGCAACCTGGGACAAAAAGCTGCAGCAAATCTGCAGGCAAGTCCTGGGAACGAAGGAGAGGTATACTTTCCTTAAAGAGAAAAGGGCTAAGTTGGAAAGGCTGTTACGAACTAAAAATCCACTGGAGTAAACTGGGAGTCTGAACTATGGTGGGTTTTTGTTGGCTGAGCTGTTGCCCAGAGCAGGGGGATGAGGAAAGCGTCTCTTCCTCTGGCTGGAGTAGTAGAGTAGTATATCTACGTGCAAGGTCAAGTCCGTGTAAGGTCAAGGACATCTCTTCTTGTTGGATCTGCAGTTGACTAAGAGTGGTAGAGCGTGAGAGCTCCCCCTGCCCAAACCTCCTGACTCCATTTTAGTGAGATTTCGCATGACTAATTTTCACATTTCACATGAGAACCACAGGATTGAAGAAATAAGAGATCATAAATCAAGAGTATCTTTGATTGTGGACCGAGGAGGGAAAGGAACATAGCTTGATCAATCTGCAGCCGTGGATTTTGGAGACAGAACCCATCCAAGAGTAGTCACTCTCATCACCACTGCCCCCAAATTGATCAAGCTTTGTGGGGATGGGACACAGAATGAATTTTTTTTTAGAAGGCACAAGGAATAATAAGATGGATACAAAGATGGGAAAAGAACAGTGACATTTAAGAGGTAAAGCCAAATGTAGCCCCCTTTGATAAGGAGAATGGACTCTTTACGTGCACCACTCTTCCTGAATCTCTACATGTTCACCAACCCAGAAGCTCTTGGAATGCTGTCCTGTTGGGTTTTTATGGAAGCTTCATTATATCAGCATGATAGATTAAAACATTGGCCATTGGTGATGGATTCAACCCTCAGCCCTTCTCCCTTCTCCAGAGGTCAGAGTGGTGGGACTAAAAGTTGCAACTCACTAATCACAAGCTGGATTCTTCTGGCAACCAGGCTGATCCTGAAGTGAGGGTCCAAGAGCAGCCCATTAACATAACAAAAGACACTTTTTATCATTTTCCTCACTTAGGACATTCCAAGGGTTTTAGGGGCTCTGTGCCAGACACGGGGACAAAAAATCAAATATAGATTTCTCATTACAAATCACATGATCACAACAATATAGTTGAGAAGTCAAAGCTGATACATGAAATAATGGGTCCCTGTTATAAGGATGCCATTATGTGGTAGCTTGGCCAGTACAAGCACTAGAGATCATAGTGGGAGGAAAGGAGAACTGAGTGAACAAACACAAGGGAGTAGGAATGATCACAGTGGAATTCCAGTTTACTTGTAACATGCTCTCAAGTGATGCCAATCTTGCTGGTCCTTGGACCCCCCCTTGAGCAGCAAGGCTATTGGGCATAATTCATGAGAGAGGCCAACAAATCCTCCTCTTCTTGAAATGTGAGAGTCACAGCCTGTGTTCTGTCATTCATGGCTTTTGCTCCACGAGTAGACTTTCCTTTGCCATCTCCTTATGATTCCCCTTCTTTTTTGACCTTCTGGCTGCATGCCTTGGTATCAGCACCAGGAGACAACGAATGCAACATGCACAAAGAGAAAAGATAAGAAGAAAGGTGACGGCATGGCTAAGTCGATTTTGCTTCTCCGTGGTGGCTTTTTGCAGAAGATTTGTTGAAGGTGGAGGTAGAAACTGGCTTCAAAACAAGTTTGGGGGTTATTTCTGGATTTCCTATCCCCTGTATTCATGGAAAATCCAGAGCATGCAGTATGAATATATAATAGTGTGCCCAGTTTTCTTGTGTGGTTTGTGGAAACTGGTCACGTTGCTTTACAGCCACACCACATATATTTAAAGGCTAAAGCTATGCAACAGGGTTTCAGTCCAAATGATTCAGAGAATTGCTTCAATCCTTTATTTTGTCCATCAAGTTCTGGCTGGTACTTAGAGAAGAAGTGGATGAAGAACAGGGAACTCATGCCTTCTGTTTATGCTAGCCAGGAACTTCGATTGAAGCAAGATTATTTTCCTTCCCAATTTTAGAAACTATAAGCTCACACTGAAGTTGGTTCTCTTCCTTTCCAGCTCTGTGACCCCCGTGACCTTACATCGTTCACTCTTCTCTCTGGAACTCAGTTCCCTCATTTATGAAATGAGGAGCAGGACTACTTCTAAAGTTCTTAGATTCCAAGTACTATCTCCAGTCCTAGACAGTTGTCAGTAGTGAGCAAGACAATGACTAAGGCCATGAAAATATCTGCCTCAACCTTGACCTCCAGGTGCTCTCCCTTCCTAACATAGAAAAGAAACGCGCCTATGAGAAAGATTTTCAGCCACGAGGATTGAAGCAATGCCTTTTCTGGTTATCCTTTACTTACCCAGAAAAGTAAATAAACCGGAAACCTCTCAACCACCAAGAGTTCTGGTAACCTGAGGCTTCTCTCTCTGATAAGCTCTTCTGCTTGTGTCTTTTATGCTTACTGGGGACCAGAAGCAAGCATGGGGGAAAGAGGTAGGACCAGGGACAGCTGGAGTCTGTATCCTATGGGCCATAGAGTGGGATGACAATCCTGTCCTGTTAGGGGTCAGGAATAACCTCAGGTAATGTATAAGATGGGAGTGATGCTAGGAAACGTTTAGCAGCTCTTTCAAAGGAGATTTAGATTCAAATTCCCCTGTCACCATTTTAGAAAGCGAACCGAGGAGGGGAAATATCAGGCTAAGGTTGACTTCCTCACTTTATAACTTAGACCTTCTGGAGTGCCCTTGGTAAACCAGCGCTATGCCTTCCTTGTTCATACAGGCGCTTAGTGTTTTAAGAACTGACTTGAATGTTTCTGGTCTAAGAAGAAATTAAAAAGAAAAATATGTAATAAAGTGTGGATTAGCCCTAATCTAGCTGCATCATTTGTCTTTAGGAGACAGCTACTGGAATTAGATACTGCCTCTTTTATTTGGGGTTTTTTTCCCCTCTTCCTCTTCCTTCCTCCTCCTCCTCCTTCTTTTGTATCTGGCTTGCCTGAGAAAACAGAAAGACCTTCTAAGGTGCCACACTATTTCACTAGGGTCTAATTTTATACTGAGCAGGGTTTCTTCTCTTTTTAAGGTCTAGCTAATCTTTATTTATTTTATTTACTTTTTAAAGTAAGCTCTAAGGACACCTGGGTGGCTCAGTCGGTTAAGCATCTGCCTTCAGCTCAGGTCATGATCCCAGGGTCCTGGGACTGAGTCTGGCATTAGGCTCCTTGCTCCGCAGAGAGCCTGCTCCCCCCTCTGCCTGCTCTGCCTGCCACTCTCCCTGCTTGTGCTCTCTCTCTCTCTGACAAATAAATAAATAAAATCTTTAAAAAAAAATAAAGTAAGCTTTATACCCAACATGGGGCTTTGAACTCACGACCCCAAGCTACTGACTGAGCCAGCCAGGCACCCCATAGATCAGGGTTTCTTTCTTTTTCTTTTTTTTCTTTCTTTTTTTTTCTTTCTTTCTTTCTTTTTTTTTTTTGAGAGAGAGAGAGAGAAAGCGGGAAGGGCAGCAAGAGAGGGAGAGAGAGAATCTTAATCAGGCTCCACACCCAGCATGGAACTCGACACAGGGCTCAGTATCACAACCCTGAGATCACGACCTGAGCCAAAATCAAGAGTCACATGCTTAACTGACTGAGCCACCCAGGCGCCCCTAGAGTAAGGTTTCTTAACCTCAGAATTACTGACATTTGGAGCTGGATGATTTTTTGTTGTGGGGGCTGTCCTGTGCATTGTAGGATGTTTAGCAGCATCCCTGGCCTTCACCCAATAGATTCCAGCAGCACCTTCCTCCCAGTTGTAACAACCAAAAATACCTCCAGATATGGCCACATGTTCCCAGGGGACAGATCACCCCCAGCTTGTTCCAATCCATTTGGTCCCCATATAAAGAGCCCACCTTTTAATTAGAAGTTATCAGAAAAGATGGCAGTGCACACCTTGGAGCCTGCTGATGGTCTTCTGCCTCTGCTGGATGGGCTTGTCCTCATCCATTAAGGGGCCTCTTCATAGGTCCAGGATACAAGGACAGAGATCTTTCATCTCAGCTTGACACTTTCATTTGCCACATGGACTTTTCTCCTGCAAGTCCTCTGCAGCAATGACAAATGAATCACAACACACAGGGAGCCAAGGTCTGGTCTGTTTAATAAAGCCATTGCATTTGGTTCTGGCCTCTTGATTCTGAGAGGCATTGGTGGCTCCTGTGGTTTAAATAAAGATAAGAGACCAGGGTGGAAGGAAGGAAGGAGGAAGAAAGGGAGGGGAAGGAGGGAGGGGAAGGTGGACTGAAAGAAACAAAGAGAGGCAGAGAGGGGGAAAAAATCAGACAGAGGGTATCTGGTCTCTCCTTCACATCTAAGGAAGTAGAAACCTAAGCCAGCTCAGGCAGGATTGGCCATATGATGTTTTCAAATGTCCATATATGGAAATTTCACACTGCAGCCTGTCAATACTGCCAATTCTAGTCAGGAATTTTCTATTCCGTTTGAAACTTCTGTTTTCTGGAGTTATAAAAAGAAGGGCACTTCTTCTCCATAAATGTCTTATTCCAGACCATGGTAGGAGGGAAACAGAGCTGAAAATAGGGGTTTTTGAGCGTGGCAGAGCAAGCTGATAGCCCAGACACCTGGGTTTTCAGCCCAGGTCTTCTGACCGACAGTGTGATCTTGGGCAAGTCATCCTTCTACAGCCTTATTTCTTTCATCTGGAAAATTAGAGAGGGCCAGACTGTAAAATTTCTAACTTTTCTTCTTTTAAGACAATACACCAAATATTTGGTTTTGAAACTCTGCTGAAGAGCACCTTGGAATTTGAGTTCCAAGCAACTAATAACGCCATCTTGTGGCCAAATTTGGGTTTTCTTTTTGTTCTAAAGATGACTTTTTTCCTTCTGATAAGGCACCAATGATGATTTGCATTCACTCAGTACATTTCTACCTACCTACCTACCTATCTGTTCATCCATCCATCCATCCTTTCTTTATTTTTTATTAAAGTATAACACCATTCATAAGGGTGATGAATTTTCACAAACTGAGGCCAACTAGCACCCAGATCATGAAACAGAACATTACCAGATCCCAGAAGCCCCATTTCCAGTCACTTCCCTCCCCAAGGACAATGGATTTCACAAATGTAATGTCCAAGCAAAAGGGGCCATGTGCAAGTTACTATCTGCTCTTCCTCCAAGGGTTACCCTTATCCCAATTACCACTGGCATAGATTAGTTTTGTTCATTTTGTACTTTACACAAAGCGAATTATGCACTGTGTACTCTTTGGCAGCTGGCTTCTTTTGCTCAAAAGGATGCTCGTGAAATTGACCCATATTGTCACATGTAGTTTGGCTCATTCTCGTTGCCGTGGAGCATTCCTCAAGAGCCTTTTAAAAATTATTCTGTAATTAAGATCAATTTTGTGTTTTTCAGGAGGAAAACAATGTCATGGGCAAGGTAGAACAGTTTTTGAAAAAGTTACTCATAACCCTCCACTCCAAGGCAATCATCATTAATAGTTTTGAGTATTTCATTTCAGTATTGTTTCATGGGTTCGACATATTGAATATACTTGTGTATAGACTTGTTTATGTGGATTTTTTCCCCCTAAGACTATAATGTAAGCACTTTGTTATGTTATTGAAAGTCTTCGTGGATGTCATTTTTAATAATAGCATTCCTTTACTATTAGACATTTGGGGTTTTCAGGGTTTTGTTTGTTCTTTTGTTCGTTTTTACAAACACAATGAACGTCCTTGGCCATGAAGTGTTTTCTGTTTCTTGGGGAGTTTCCTCATGATCGAATATCAGAAGTAGGATGATGGGATGGAAACCTTTGGAAACAGCAGATTTCCTATTGCCTATTGCTCCATAATTCACTTTGTGTAATAGAATATTACAGAATATTCTATTAATGCATCTGAGTGCTCTCCCTTCCCTGCCCCACCCCACCTTCCTCATGATCGAATATCAGAAGTAAGATGATGGGATGGAAACCTTTGGAAACAGCAGACAGCTACAGTTTGTAGAAGAGACTGGGGGCAAGGAACTCGCACATACTGGGCCCCAATGTAGTACACAGACATTGTGCTAGGTGCTTGGCCAACATTCTCTCACTTCATTATCACAAAAACTCCCAGAGGTACAGACAAAACTGCATTTTGGGGAGAGAAAAATCAAGGCTCAGAGAGGTTAGGTGACTTGTCCAAAGGCACATAGGAGTAAAGTGGCAGAGCCAAGATTTGGACCCTTGTCTGTCTGACCCCAACACTTGGGATCTTTCAACTCTACCACACTGCCCCCCAGAGTGCAATTTCAATAGTGCAACGGACATGGGCCCTCTTCTCCAATTATCTTTCTCAGGCCTGTCACAGTGCCTAATTAATTGCACGTTATCTGGGCAAGGGCAAATTACACTTTTCTCAGCCTTTACACAGAACCAAGAGTATCAGGGCAGCTTTGGTCTTCTAGTAGATCCAAGAAATAGAGCTCAGACCCCAGGAGAGTTTGAACAATGTTTCTCACCTGTGTTCAGACTTCTTAAATGTCCTTTCCCATGAGCTGAGAGTTGGCTTTTAAAAATTTATTTCCTTTCTATTAATGCGTCTGAGTGCTCTCTCTTCCCTGCCCCACCCTCCTCCTCCTCCTCCTCCTCCTCCTACTACTACTACTGTTACTACCAACACCATCACCACCACCAACGGGATCTTAGTTGATCTCTCAGGTTACTTGGAGCCACTTTGGGAGGCAGAGGGTAGAATCTTGAGAGAATGAGAAGAGAGAGAAGGAAAAGCTCTATGCTTGGGGCCACAAGCACTCAAGGCCTCAGCCTCAGGCCTGATGCATGTTAGATAAGTGTTAGCCAAGTGCCAGCCTTCAGCACTGGCTTAGGGCCGAGGCCTGAGGAAGATGCCCATATGTCCTTCCTTGTTCTCAATTGCCCAATGAGTAGGGCCTTTCTCTGAGGACTGTGCTCCCCTCTCCTCCAACCTGACACCAAACTAAAACTCCCTGCAACATCCTTACCCTGATGTTAACATCTACATCAAGTTTGGGGAACCAATGGACACAAGGCCAATGGGCAACAAAATCCTATTTGTTTCAAAAATGGTTGCAGTAACAACTGGATAGCCACATGCAGAAATAAATAAGCATTAATGCTTATCTCATACCATATACAAAAATTAACATTGATCACAGACTTAAATGTAGGAGCTGAAACTATAAAAATCTTAGAAGAAAACATAGGAGTAAATCTTCATTGCCTTGAATTAGGCAAAAATCCTGAAAATACGATAAAAGCATAAGGAACAAAAGAAAAAGTAGAGAAATTGAACTTCATAAGTATTTAAAACTTTTGTATGCCAAGGAATTAGATAACCTAGATCAAATGGGTGAATTCCTAGAAATCCACAAATTACCAAAACTGACTAAAAGAGTAAATAGAAAATCTGAACAGATCTATAACAGAAAGATTGAATCAGTAATAAAAAAATCTATCAACAAAGAAAAGTCTAGGACCAGATGCCTTCACTGGTGAATTCTACCAAACATTTAGAGAAAAGTAAACACCAATCCTTCTCAAACTCTTCCCAAAAATAGAATAGGAGGGGACATACTCTAACTCATTCTACAAGGACAGTTTTACTCCAATACAAAAGCCACACAAAAGCATCACAAGAAAACAAAACTACAGACAAATACCCTATAAGAATATAGATTCAGGGGCGCCTGGGTGGCTCAGTTGGTTAAGCGACTGCCTTCCGCTCGGGTCATGATCCCGGAGTCCCGGGATCGAGTCCCGCATCGGGCTCCCTGCTCGGCAGGGAGTCTGCTTCTCCCTCTGACCCTCCCCCACTCATGTACTCTCTCTCTCTCTCTCATTCTCGCTCTCTCAAAATAAATAAATAAATCTTAAAAAAAAAAAAGAATATAGATTCAAACATTCTCAACGAAATACTAGCAGACTGAATCTATCAGCATATTAAAAGGACCAGAGCAAGTAGGATTCATCCCAGCAAAGCAAGGGTTGTTTAGCATAAGAAAGTTAATCAGTATAATACATCACATTAACAGAAAGGAGGATTAAAATCACATGATGATTTTAATTAAGGCAGAAGAAGCAACTGATGGAATCCAACTACCCTGTCTCGATAAAAATTCTCAACTAAATAAGAATAGAAGGGAACTTTCTTAGCATGATAATGGGCACTTATAAAAAGCTTACAGCTAATTGTGTAATCATGAAAGACTGAAAATATTCCCCTAAGATCAGGAACAAGATGACTGCTTTCACTACTGCTATTCAAAAATGTTGAAGTTCAAGTCCAGTCAATTAGTCAAGAAAAGAAATTAAATGTACCAAATGTCCCTGAGTTGTTCACTTTAAAATGGTTAATTTTATTTTATTTTATTTTAAAGATTTTATTTATTTATTTGACAGAGAGAGACACACAGCGAGAGAGGGAACACAAGCAGGGGGAGTGGGAGAGGCAGAAGCAGGCTTTCCGCTGAGCAGGGAGCCCAATGCAGGGCTTGATCCCAGGACCCCGGGATCATGACCTGGGCCGAAGGCAGACGCTTAACAACTGAGCCACCCAGACGTCCCTGAAATGGTTAATTTTATGTTATGTGACTTTTCATATCAATATAAAAAATTTAAATCTTCTGTGCTTCAGAAGATACCAACAAAAAAGTAAAAAGACAACCCACAATGTTGGAGAAAATATTTGCAAATCATATACCTGATCAAGGACTTGTATCCTGAGTAATTAACTTTACAACCTAACAATTAAAAGACAAATAACCCAATTAAAAACCCAATGAGCAAAGGATTTGAAAAGACATTTCCCCAAAGAAGATCTAGAAATGGCTAACAAGAACATGAAAAAGTGCTCAACATCACTAGTTTATTAGGGAAATGCAAATCAAAGCTACAATGAGATACCACTTTACACCACTGGCTATAATTTAAAAAAAAAACATGGAAAAATAGCAAGTGCTGGCAAGAATATGGAGGAATTTGAACACTTATACATTGCTGGTAGAAATATAAAATGGTGCACCCTCTTTGGAAAACAGTATGGCAGTTCCTCAAAAAGTTAAACATAGAATTACCATATGATCCAACAATTCCATTCCTGGGTATATGCCCAAGAGAAAGGAAAATCTATGTTCACAAAAAATATGTGTACAGGAATGTTCATAGCAGCATTACTCGTAATAGCCAAAAAGTCGAAACAACCTAAAAGTCTGTCCACTGGTAAATGAGTAACAAAATGTGGTACATCCATAAATGGAATATTATTCATCTTTTAAAAGACAGTTCAAGTTCGTAAAACCTTATTTAATTCTTTTTTATTTATTTTTTTTAAAGATTTTATTTATTTATTTGAGAGAGAGAGAATGAGAGAGAGTGAGTACATAAACCTTATTTAATTCTTGCCTACTCTGACTCCAGGGATCACTGAACACTCTCTCCTTCATGTTCTCACAGTACCTCACACATGTGTCTATTATGTTTTCCTTGTGAGAAATGAACCTATCTACCACCACACTGTTTGTTATCTACATCAACATCACCATTCCAGGAAATTCTTGCCTGGAAAGATGAAAGTTGCAAATAAACCTTATTGTACATTCCAGGAACTTACTGAGAGAACCATATACTCCTCAACAGAAAACAATCAAGAGTTTATACCCAAAGACTCTTTGAATCCCCTCCTCAAAATCCTCACCTGCAAGGTCCACTAATCTTAAACTGTTTGATCATGATTCTTATCCAATCATAACCAAGACCCTTCTCCATTGAAAGATCATAAATATCCTGACTTCGCCTTCACGGCTTATGGATACTACTAAGTCTCTGAGCTAGTTCTCTCTTTTACTGTGGAAAACATAAACTCAGCTTTGTCTCATCAACAGGTTGCTTTGGTGATATTTTGGAAGAACCAGAATTCCACATTTGTTTACAGATTCGTCTCTTTCTAGATTTTGAGTCCTATAATGCATAGCCTATGTCTGCTTCTCTTTTAATTCTCTGTATCTAGCATACTGCCTGGGATATGTCAGCATTCAACAAAGACTTATTCCAGTGAATGAAGGAAAGAAGGGTAAGCAAAAGGCTTTTGGGCAAAAAGTAAGCAAAAGGGTAAGCAAAAAGCAAGAGGCTGCTAAAACACTTAGGAGGCTATTGAAATAACACAGGCTAAAAAAGACGGAGGCTTACATGAGGGCAGTCCAAACGGAGAAGAGAGTGACAAACTAAGAAGGTAGACCATGAGACCACATGACATATTTTATGTGTGGATAAAGGAGAGGTCAGAATTAAAACTCACTTTGAGTTTCTGTCTTGAGTGACTGGGTAGATGCCACCCACCAATAACTCTTTTATTCTTCTTTTAATTTTTTTAAAAAGATTTATTTATTTATTTCTAGAGAGAGAGAGAGATGGGGGAGAGGCAGGTGGAGAGAGAGAATCTCAAGCAGACTCTCCGCTGAGCGCGGAGCCAGACGCAGGGCTCGATCTCACAACCCTGAGATCATGACCTGAACCAAAACCAAGCATCGGACTCTTAACTGACTGTGCCACCCAGGCATCCCACCATTAACTCTTTTAATGTTGATTATGATTTTAGGAGGAAGAACAGTATTGGGGCAAGATAATAAAGTCTGTTTGGACATTTAAGTCAAACACACCATATTTTTTTTTACTTCTATATTGCCATTCTGACTAAAGAGCACTGAATATGGAGTCTAGCGCCTGAATTCTGGCTCTGGTGTGACTGGTTTAGGTACTTTATCATTATTTGTGCTTTGCTCTCTTCAAAATGAGACTAAGTGATCTCCATGTATCATTCCCACTCTAATAGTCTTGGACAGAATGATTATATAGACCAAGCCTCTTGTACAATCTGAAGTAAAGATATATGGACTGGGGGCACAACTCTTGATCTCTGTTCAGGGTTGTGAGTTTGAGCCCCACATTAGCTATAGCGATTACTTAAAAAATTTTTTTTAAAGATACATGAACTGGCCAGTCACATGCAGAACAATGAACATGGGCCACTATCTTACACCATATGTAAAAATCAACTCAAAAAGGATTAAAGACTTGAATGTAAGACCAGAAACTGTAACAACTCTAAAAGAAAACATAGCAGTAAGCACCTTGACATAACTCTTTTTTTTTAATTATTTTTTTATTTTTTAAAAGATTTTTATTTATTTATTTATTTAACAGAGATAGAGAGAGAGCGTAAGTAGGCAGAGCGGCAGACAGTGGGAGAGGGAGAAGCAGGCTCTCCGCTAAGCAGGGAGCCCGATGTGGGGCTCTATCCCAGGACCCTGGGATCATGACCTGAGCCGAAGGCAGACGCTTAACGACTGAGCCACCCAGGCGCCCCCTTGACATAACTCTTAGCAATATTTTTTTTTATCTGACTCCAAAGGCAATGGCAAAACAACAATAAAATCAATGGGACCACATCAAACTAAAGAGTTTCTGCACAGCTAAGGAAACCATCAACAAAATAAAAAGACAACATACTGAATGGGAGAAGATATTTGCAAATCATATATCTATCTGATAAGGGGCTAATATCCAAAATATATAAAGAACTCAGACAACTCAATAACAAACAAACAAAAACTCAGATTAAGAACTGGGCAGAAGATCTGAATAGACATTTTTCCAAAGAAGACATAGAGATGGCCAACATGAAAAGACACTTAATATCACTCATCATCAGGAAAATGTAAATCAAAACTACCATGAGATACCATCTCACACCTGTCAGAATGGCCATTATCAAGAAGACAAGAAATAACAAGTATCGGTGAGGATGTGGAGAAAAGGGACCCCTTGTGCACTGTTGGTGGGAAAGCAAACTGGTGCAGCCACTGTGGAAAACAGGATGGAGGTTCCTCAAAAAGTTAAAAATAGAACTACCCTATGATCCAGCAATTCAACTTTTGGGTATCTATATGAAGAAAAAGAAAACACTGATTCAAAAAGATATATGCACCCTTATGTTCATTGCAGCATTATTTACAATAGCCAAGATATGGAAGCAACCAAAGTGTCCATCGATGGATGAAGGGACGAAGATGCTGTGTGTGTGACACGCACAATGAAATACTACTCAGCTATAAAAGAAAATGAAATTTTGCTATTTGAGACAACATGGATGAACCTAGAGGGTATTATGCTAAGTAAAATAAGACAGAGAAAGACAAATACCATACGATTTCACTTATATATGAAATCTAAAAACCAAAATGAGCAAACAAAACAAAACTCATAGATGCAGAAAACAAACTGGTGGTCACCAGAAGGAAGGGGTTTGGGAGGTGGGGGTAGTGGGAAAAGGGGGTCAAGAGGTACAAACTTCCAGTCATAAAATACATAAGTCATGGGGATGTAATGTACAGCATGGTGACTACGGTAATAATATTGTATTGCAAAAAAAGTAAATTCATATGGTGACAGGGGAAACTAGACTTCTGGTGACCATTCCACAGTGTATACAAGTATCAAAGCACACCTGAAACTAACATAATGTTCTATGTCAATTATACTTCAATTAAAAAGAAAAGATATATAAGAGAACAGCAGAGGGCATCATTATATAAAAGGTAAACTCAGGATTAAAAAAGGCAGTCTAAAGAGTAGATCAGCATTTTTAGGCTATAATGGATCTTTAAAAATAACCTCATACTTGTATAATATTTTATAAAATTAACAAAATAAACGTACGTATGGGTGTTGAAATACGTGATCTGTCCTCACCGTAATCATGCGATGTGCACAGGAAATAGATTGTGCTATTTTATGCATGAGAAAATAAGCTCTGACGCCAGCAAGTTTTCCAGGCACACAAGGCTAGTGAAAAGCAAAGATAAGACTAAAGCCAGATCTTTCAGCTCATCTGTTTCAATTCACTGGCTTGAAAATTGACCTAAAGACCATAAAGAGGTTTGGATGGTTTCGTGAAGAGTAATGATTTCATGTCCTCTTTTCTGTATGGTGAATAATTATAATATTACATATACATGTATAAAAAAATAGGGCCTCTTTATTTACTGTAGTTGCTCTAATCTTGTTCAGGAGCTCTCCACTCCACTGGGACATAGGTGGTACAGGGGAAAGTTTACACATCCTTCTAGAAATTGGAATATGAATAGCCAGTTGACAGTGCCATCCCTCTCTGCTTGTCTCTGCTTGTCTTTGCTGCAGGGTGGCTGGTCTGGTCTTCTTTCTGGACTGACATACACTGCATGCAAGTGGTTCCTGCCCTCAGTGGCCTTGTCCAACTTCCAAGCTTCCATTGGTCCAGTGATCCTAGCAGTATCTCCATGACCCTTCAATGGGGCACTTGATAGGTGGATCAATTTGGGTCATTCAGGAAGCAGATACTAACGTGGGTTTAGATGTGCAAGACAAATTTCACCCCATTCTAGGAGTCAAAGCCAGTTACAAGGCCAGCCCAGATTCAAGGAGGAGAAATAGACTCCACGTCCTCATCGGAGGAATGACATGCATATACCATAATGGGAGGAATTGTTGACCATCTTTATACAATATTGAAAGTCATGCAATTGGAATAGATCACTCAGGGACTGAGTATAGATAGACATAAGGTAAGGATTGAGGTCAGGGACACTCCAATGAAGAAGAGGAACCTGCAAATGAGACTGAGAATAGTAATCTATGAGGTGTAGGAAAGCCAGGCGACAGACTTAGGTTCAAATCCCAGCGTTACCTTGGATACCTACTGGACTCTCAGTGAGTTTCTTAACCTTGCTAAGCCTTAATTTCTTCATCCATAAAATAAGGATAATAGTAGCTACTTTCCTATTCTTTTCTTTATCACAAGCAGAGAAAGAATAAATAAGTAAATAAAATTGTCTTTTGGATCAAGTGCAAGGAAGTCATTGGTGACTTTGGAAAGTGCAATATTGAGAGCAGAAGAGAAGCTGGCTGAGGGACGAAGTGGAGCATCTTTCAGGAAGCTTAGCTGTAAAGAAAAGGTAGGGGTGAGAGTGGGACAAAGGATCAACTGTGAAGTTTGTTGTGTTTTTTTTTTTTTTTTTTTTTAGATAGTAGAAAAGAAGGAAATCCTGCCATTTGTGAAGACATGGATGGACCTTGAGGGCATTCTGCCAAGTCAAATAAGTCAGGCAGAGCAAGACAAACGAATACAGTATGACCTCACTTATATGTGGGATCTAAAAAACCAAACAAACAGGCTTATGGATACAGAGAACAGATTGGTGGTTGCCTGAGGTGGTGGCTGAGGGGGTGGGAGAAATGAGGAAGGGGGCCAAAAGGTACAGAGTTCTAGTTTTAAAATAAATAAGTCATGGGGAGGTAATGTGCAGCATGCAGACTATAGTCAATAATACCGTATTGCATATTTGACCATTGGAAAGAGAGTAGATATTAAAAGTGCTCATCACAAGAAAAAAAATATTGTAACTGCGCAGTGACAAATGTTAACTAGACATCGTGATGATCATTTTGGAATTACACACAAAAACCAAATCATGCTGCTGTATACCTAAAACTAATATAATTTCATATGTCAATCACACTGCCATTTTTGGAAAAGAGAGTAGCTATTTGAACATGTTTGAAATGCCGATGAGAAGGAGTTCATAGAGAGGGAGTGGTTGAAACTACAAGAGAGAAAGGGTATCAGAGATAGGGACATGGTCCCCAGAGTATGAAATGGATGGGATCCTTATACAAGTGGGAGGATTAAGTTTGGGCAAGAAGCAGGACTCCTCTTCCGCCAAACCTGGTTGCAAAGAGATAAAGGAGTGCAGATACAGATAAACTTGTAGGCAGTATCTCTTTCGTTAGTGACTCGGAGAAGAGGTGGTCTGTGATGGAGAGAGGCTGGCGGTGAGGCAGAGTCTAACAGTTTAAGAGAGCGTGGGGCCAGAGACTGCCGAGGATGCCGGACAGATCGAAGGGTGGTCCCAGGTTGAGGCTTCATTTGGAGATCTTGCAGCACTTGCCAGTGTGGTTAAATCCAGCAGAGCTCGGCAGTCCTGGGAAAGGAGCAGGGATGGCGGATGGGGTGGTGTTATCCACGCTTGGATTTTATAGGGCAGACACCTGGCTAATTTTAATGTAGACTTTCAGGAAGACTGAGAATGAGAAGTCAGGTAGGAGGTCTGTGCCGAGCTTGAATTCTCATTTTGGGTAATAGCCAGTGACCTAGAAATGTCCAGGAACTGAGGAAGGGGGAACTGAAAATTTCTGAGCCCCTACCATTCACCAGGGCCACAGGATACATAGGGGCATTTTCTCATTTAAACCTCAAAACCTGGGGGTGCTGGGTGGCTCATTCATTAAACGTCTGCCTTCGGCTCAGGTCCTGATCCCAGGGTCCTGGGATTGAGCCCTGCGTCGGGCTCCCTGCTCTGCGGGAAGCCTGCTTCTCCCTCTCCCACTCCCCCTGCTTGTCTTCCCTCTCTCGCTGGCTGTCTCTCTCTGTCAAATAAATAAATTTTAAAAACCTTTAAAAAAATAAAAAAATAAACCTTAAAACCTGGGGCGCCTGGGTGGCTCAGGTTCTGTATCCTGAGATGGAGCCCCACATCCGGCTCCCCGCTCAGCGGGGAGTCTGCGTCTCCCTCTCCCACTGCCTCTCCCCCTGCTCACGCTATCTCTCTCAAATAAATAAATAAAATCTTTTTTAAAAAATTAAACCTCAAAACCACCATGAAAGGTAGCTAGAATCACCGTGGTTGTACAGATGAAAATCACCAAAGCTCAGGGAGGCTAAGGAACTTGCCTGAGCCTGGTTTTCTTGTTGTGCTTCCTTGGAATGTGAAGGCAGGACAGACTATGGATAGGGCAAAGTGCTCATCAGGGCGTGCTTAGCTTTATGACATTATTTTGAGTCTCCACACACACTGCGTGTTTGGTGTTCCTCTGGGAAATAACAGAGAGGAGGCCAATCAGCAGGCCTCTCTGTGCTTGGATGAGGGGAATGTGCTCATTTATAATTCGTCTTGTAAGATACCAGTATTGCCACTTAAAGACTCCATCTGGCCTACTCTCTTTTTCATTACATTTTCTTGCAGAAGACTGTCTCTCTCTCCCTCTCCTCTATCTCTGTCTCTCTGTCCTCTGCCAGCCCTAGCCCCAGCCCCAGCCTTTAAAAATCTCATTCAATGGGGGCGTCTGGGTGGCTCAGTCGTTGGGCGTCTGCCTTGGGCTCAGGTCATGATCCCGGGGTCCTGGGATCGAGCCCAGCATCCAGCTCCCTGCTCCACGGGAAGCCTGCTTCTCCCTCTCCTACTCCCCCTGCTTGTGTTCCCTCTCTCTTTCCCTCTCTGTCAAATAAATAAATAAAATCTTTTTTAAAAATCTCATTCAATGGTTTCTCCAAGTTCCCTTTTAGAACAGTCTCTCTTAAATGTCCCTTTGACTCAGGTCAGGATGTCATTCCTTGCTTGTCATCGTCTCTTCATAGCTGCTTAATGACGCCACCGCTTCCCTTCCTTGCCAGCTTCCGGGCTTAATTACGAAGAAAACCTCTCACGTTTGAGAGAAATGACACAGTGTCCGCCATGACCGGGTCTGTGGGATGCTTGCTAATCCTAGGTCTCAGGTGTGCATGATCAAGTGATGGAAAAATCCTGAGTGAACTTCCTGCTGGAGCATCCCTTCATCTTTAGTGCAGGCATGAGAGTCAAAAAAGGTTACCACCTGGATTGGCCTGCTGTAACCAATTAGAATGAACAATAGGCTTAGCCCTGGAGCAGGATCCCCAAATCTCCTTGCTGGGCCAGGCCTTAACCCGTTAGTTGCCGGATGTTGGGGAGTATAGTGAAGGCCAGGAGGGGATGGGCCAGCCAGGGGTATAAGTAGGGGGTTTAGGACAGTAGCTACTTACCAAACAGTATTCAAGAATTTTAAGGATGTCACAATTGGAAGAATCTCATGGCGACAGACCAGCCCTAGTGAGCCACGTGGACAAGGGAAATACTCGAGGATTGGCTGAGCCACAGGATAGTAAGAGTCTGGATGCTGAGACAACCTCATGCAGCAGAGTTGCCATGCAGCCCGGAATGCCACCCTCCAGACCAATGTGAGAAAGAAACTTCTACTGTCGGTTTGGGTCTCTGTTACAAATAGCTGAAACAATATCCCAAATAGGAGGGTTTTATGGGTTTATCTCTTTGCTATTTTTTGATTCCCCCAAGCCACATATATGTATATGTATTCCCTTCTAACTACCAGGTTAAGGAGAAGCTAGAAAGGCACAGGTGCTGAGATCTGCTATTGATTTAAGGTCTATTATACCCTCTGATTGAGTGATAAGACCAGCTTCTTTTTCACTCACTTCTGCGGTGTATATTAGGCCCTCTCAGAAGTTGTTGTGATCATTTGGATGACCCCATACGCCTCTTTTGGATTAGGAATCTGATATTATTATTATTTTTTAAAGATTTTATTTATTTATTTGAGAGAGCGAGAATGAGAGAGAGAGAGAGAGCATATGAGAGGAAGGAGGGTCAGAGGGAGAAGCAGACTCCCTGCTGAGCAGAAAGCCCGATGCGGGACTTGATCCCGGGACTCCGGGATCATGACCTGAGCCAAAGGCAGTCGCTTAACCAACTGAGCCACCCAGGCGCCCAGGAATCTGATATTAATGTACCACCTGGGAGGTAGAAGGAAATAGACCTTGATCTTACCTTCTATAGTCTGTAATTCAAACAGGGACAGATTCACATTCGACTTGAACCTGAATATTCCCATGAGAAGAAGGTGATATGAAATAACACGTGGAGCAGTGGGAGAGGAAGGGGCTACCGGTTCAGCCAGCCTGGTAAAGCTAGCCCTGTGGATCCCTGGGATGAGAGATGACGCAATTGGAATGGAATGTCTGTTTGGCCAAATTGAGAGTAGGATCCTCTACACTAAATAGTAACCTGATACCTGTTAGAGTTAATATGTACATTGCTTCAGACAAACTGCTTTCTCCCTAAAATAATCTGTAAATTCACAGTTAGCAGAACTGGGGGGAAAAAATGAGATGGTAAAATACTATAAGAGCAAGATCTATGCTCTCTGGTTAGAGAATTTGAGCTGGAGTTCCAGAACTGTTGATCAAGAGTTTATTGTAAAGTTGCGGTCAGAAATTATGATTCCCCCCCAAGCAACCCCAACAAATATTTCCTCAATTCCCTTCACCTTTACTGAGCATTTGGACACATGTGATCCTATCAAATGCTCACAATGACCGTGTGAGGTAAATACTGTTATCCCCATTTAACGGATAATGACCTCAAGGCTTGGAATAGTGATGCAACCTCAAAATGACTTCCAGCTAGTATTGGGAGAGAGTCAAGCCTTGAACCCACACCTGTCTTCCTTCAAAGCCCAAGCTGACAGCGAAGTTCTGCATCTGAAGTTAATTTTGAAGGGCATGTGATGGGGCAGATCTGGTGCTTCACCTCTTGAGCCCTGGAGTTTGGAGTTAAGCGGTTCGCTGGAGACCTATTTTCACAGAAATACACAATTTCTTATGATTCTTGAGATCTGAATGGCAGTTGTCAAGGACAATATGTTAGCTTCAGTGGCTGGCCTGCTATGAAGAGTCCACACGCCCGGCAGCATGGGGAGCCTGGGGAGACACCAGGGGTGTGAAGGAGCCACAACTCAGATCATTAGCTAGCCTAGAAAGAAAAATGATTGCGTCTCCAGTTGTCCGGAGCTCATCATGGGAAGACAGGTAGGTACCTGATTAATGGAAAATTTTATCCCAGGAAACGGCTTTACTTCTAGGCACCAGGATGGCTTATATGTTTTCCAGAAAGTGTTCTTCTCCCTTCAAAGTAAGCTGGAGGGTCTTTTACAAACTTTTCAGCACTGCTCCGTAATTCCCCACACTCTCATCTGAGTGCAGACAGGAAAGCCAATTTTAACATGAGTCCTAGACATCAGTAGAGGAAGGGACACAAGCCTGTTTTGGTTTTTTGGTTGGTTTTAAGACAAGGACTGATGCCCATCCAAGATGGAATCAGAACCTGGGCCTAGGGAGCTTACACAGTGTACATTTCATTAGTGATCTGGGGACTTGGGGTCCAAGGTGAGTGGACGAGGCCTCTTCCCTCTGGGACCTGATGAGAAAGAGCTGTTGTTTGGGTACTGAGCTCAACCTAGTGATTTAACAACAAATAACAAGGAAGGAGAAGGTCCCTGAGGGAAGCAAGATAGCATTTGGAAAAGAGTCTGAGTTTATAAGACAAGCCTCTGGGGCAATAATCAACTTCTATGCATATTCACTCTCCAACACACATGCCAACCCAGAGTCTGGTGAGGAATATACAGCCCCCGCAGGTCAGTACAACAGAATCATTAAACCAAGGAGGAAATTATAAATACCAATAATCAAATTAAACAAAACTATCTCATTCATTCATTAATCAAACACTTAAGTGTGATTCCAGTTGTTCTCTAACCATAATGTACATCAGAATTTCTTTTCTTAGCCGGTCCTCTATTATGCAATGACTGCCTATTATCAACCTCCCTAAACATGGTTGCTATGCAGTTAGAATTCGCTGGAAGTCTGGGATTGGCTGTTTTATTGGTTGGTTTACCTGATGTACCAGTTAAGATGTTCTTGGCTGTAAATAACAGAAAACCTTTGCCTCCTTTTTAAATCAGGTGATTTGGTTTTTTATTGTTAAGTTGTACTTGATGATACCTTTCAACTGCTGAATCGACCGACCCTAAAGCCTGCTCTGACTTGAACAGTCAGGTAGTGTATTGGTTTCCTATGGCTGCTATAACAAATTGCTACAAACTGAGAGTCTTAACACAAATTTATTATCTTACAGTTCTGGAGGTCAGAAGTCTGAAATGGGTCTTGCAGAACTAAAATCAAGGTATTGGTAGAGCTGCATTCCTCCTAGGGGATCTAGTAGAAAATCCATTCCTTACCGTTTTCAGCTTCCAGAAGCTGCCCACATCTTTTGGCTCATTGCCCAGAATCACTCTGACCTTTGCTTCCATTGTCCCTTCTCCGACTCTGACCCTGCTGCCTCCCTGTCGTAAGGAGCCTGGTGATTCTATTGGGCTCACCTGAATAATCCACCAAAATCTTCTGATCTCAAGATCCTTACCTTAATCACACGTGCAGAGTCCCTTTTGCCATGTAAGGGAACATATTCACAGATTCCAGGGATGAGGACATGGACATCTTTGATGGGCCATTATTCTGTCCACCATGGGTAGTTTCCTAGATTACATAACCGGGAGCACAAAGTCGGAGCAGGTTTCAAGGTTGGTTGAGTCAGCAGTTTAAAAATGTCATCAATGGGGCGCCTGGGTGGCTCAGTCATTAAGCGTCTGCCTTCAGCTCGGGTCATGATCCCAGGGTCCTGGGATCGAGCCCTGCGTCGGGTTCCCTGCTCTGCGGGAAGCCTGCTTCTCCCTCTCCCACTCCCCCTGCTTGTGTTCCCTCTCTCGCTGTCTCTCTCTGTCAAATAAATAAAATCTTTTAAAAAATAAATAAATAAATAAAAATGTCATCAAGGACAACTCAACAATAAAAAACTAGACCACCTGATTTAAAAAGGGACAAAGGACTTGAATGGACATTGATCCAAAGAAGACATACGAATGGCCAATAAGTACATGAAAGGATGCTCAGATCGCTAGTCCTTAGGGAAATGCAAATTTAAACCACAGTGAGAAAGTACTTTACATCCACTAGGATGGCTATTATTGCAAAGAAAAACGAACAAACAAGATAACCAGGGCTGGCGAGGAAGTGGAGAACATGGAACCCTCATCCTTTGCTGGTGGGAATGTAAAATGGTGCAGTTGTTATAAAAATTAGTATGGCAATCCCTCAAAAAAATTGAATGTAGTCTTACCATATGATCCAGCAATTCCACATCTGGGCATATACCCGAAAGAATTGAAAACAGGGACTCAAACAGATATTTGTACTCCTGTGTACATAGCAACATTATTCATAATAGCCAAAAGTTGGAAACAACCCAAGCGTCCATAGTCAGATAAATGCATAAACAAAATGTGGTACCAACAGACAATGGAATTTTTTAAAAAAATTGTATTTGTTTATTGTCCTAGAGAGAGCGAGCACAGCAGGGGGGAGGGGCAGAGGCAGAGGGAGAAGCAGGCTCCCCACTGAGCAAGGAGCCTGACGCTGGACTCGATCCCAGGACCCCAGGATCATGACCTGAGCTGAAGGCAGGCGCTTAACCAACTGAGCCATCCAAGCATCCCCAGACAATGGAATTTTATTCAGCATTAAAAAAGGAGGACTTTTTTGGGGATGGTTGAACCTTGAAGACATTATGCTAAGTGAAATAAACCAGTCACAAAAGGTTGAACCTTGAAGACATTATGCTAAGTGAAATAAACCAGTCACAAAAGGACAAATACTTACGATTTCTCTTAGATGAGGTTCCTAGAGCAGTCAAATTCATAGATACAGGAAGTAGAATGGTGCTTGTCAGGGGCTGGGTGGGGACGGAGAATGGGGAGTTAGTGTTTAATGGCACAGAGTTTCAGGTGAGGAAGAGGAAAAAGTGGTGGAGAGGGATAGTGTTGTTGGTTGCACAACGTTAAGAACGGACTGAACACCACTGAAGTATACACTGAAAAAAGGTGTGAAGATAAATTTTGTGTTCTGTGTATTTTGCCACAATTTTTCAAAATGTCACCAGTGACAACAACCCAGGTTCTCTGCATCACTGTAGACTGTTACCCAGAGATCGCTGCTATTATTTTAAGGCTACATCCTCCTCATGGTCATTAGAAAATTGCAGCAATCGGAGCCATGTATCTTCTGGCTTACAACGTATCTCTTGAAAGCAATGACAACGTTTCCCAAAAGACCCCAACAAACCTTGACTTGAATTTCAGGCAGGTTGAAGTGTCTGAACCATAATGGCAAAAGGGATAGGTTTATCCTCAGACCAATCGGGTTTGCACCTTGAGTTGAGAGCAATTTCCCAATTTGTCTTGCTGAAATTCAATGGAAAAGAGATGAAATGAGTACCAAAGAATGAGCCACAATGATCACTACGGCCACTATACAATGTCTACAGCAATCCCAACTCAAGTGCACAGACCAGGGTGCAAAACCTCAGTGCAAAATTCAAGCCATCCTTCCAACTCCTCCCCAGCTGTCCCCTCCTATGGCCAGCAACGCTCCTCTACGTTTCGGTTCTGATGCCCCGCCCCCATGTCTTACCCTAAGCAGTAGGGGAGGTCACACCTATGGGTGCAGGGGTGTAGACGGAGAAGACATCAGAAAAGAGGTCACATTTACATTTGAATTAGTACCACCTGGGAAGTGCCTTGAAACTAGGGATTCCTGGATCCAACCCAAGGAATGCTGAATCAGAACCTTAAATAAAAATTAAATTTAAGTTGTTATTTCTCTTTCACGAATTTGCATTTTAAGAGGTGCCCTATGTTGAGTCCCATGCTGGTCAATGGAATATGCTTTGAGAAGCACTGGTCCTGTCTTTGCTTAGAACTGTCCTGGGCAGGGCGCCTGGGTGGCTCAGTTGGTTAAGCAATCTGCCTTCAGCTCAGGTCATGATCCCGTGGTCCTGGGATCAAGTCCTGCCTCGGGCTCCTTGCTCAGGTGGGGAGCCTACTGCTCCCCCTGCTTGTGCTCTCTCTCTCTCAAATAAATAAATAAAATCTTAAAAAAAAAAAAAAAAGAAAAGAACTGTCCTGGGTGCTATGGGTGGAGTAACAAAGATGATATGGGTCATGTTTGGAGGAATTCTCAGTCCATTGGGAAGAACAGATACCTTGATAAGTATGACAAGACCTAATAGGTGCTATCGTAGAGATACGAAGAGAATCCTATGATGCTGAATCACTATACTGTACACCTGAAACTAATATAACGCTCTATGTTAACTACACTGGAATTAAAAAGAAAAAGAATTCTATGAGGCTGATACTGTCTAAGGGAGTCAGGAAAAGATTCACAGAATATTTAGCTATGGTAAGATAGCATTACAACAGTGAATCTATGTTGAGAAAAGAGAGGCAGACAGAAAGAGAGAACAATTTTAATAATTCAGGCTACCAGGCAGACTCAGCGAGTCCCGGAGTTAGGTGATCGTGAGAAGGCGGAAATACATTTGTGATCCCCTCGTGGGATCTCCCTTCCCCACTTCTCACAGCTGTAGCATCTTATGGCACTGCTCTGAATGTGATTCCGGTGTTTGATGGTACATAGTTTTCACATACATATTTATGTACGAGGCTGTATAAACAAAACCATGCATCATGTGCTTTGGGACAGCCCGGCAAATTTTCAAGGGCAGTTTTGACTCTATGCAGTTAAACCTGATATTGCTGCCTTTAAACTGAATTGCCCATCTCCATCCCTATCCCCTCCTGACACCTCAAATGGCGATTTTTAGAGGAGGAGTGGCGGTTATCCAGGGGGAGAAGTAGGAAGAGAGATTCCAGGCGGAAGGACCAAAGTGTCAGACAGCGGAGTTATCAAAGAGCATAACACGTTGTGGGGGAACAGCCAGTCCCAGGTTCCTTCCTCTGGGCTCTCAGAAGATGTGTGAAGTAAAGGAGCCGGAGAGATGACCAGGCAGGTCAGGTGAGTTGAGATAATTAAAGACAGAGCTAAAGAATGTAGTCTTTAAATGGAAGAAATTAGAAGCCATTGAAGGAGTTTAAAGAAGTGATTCACTTATTTATTTAAGGTTTATTTTATTTATTAGAGAGAGAGCACAAGTGGGGTGGTGGGGGGAAGGGCAGAGGGAGAAGGAGAAGCAGACTCCCCGCTGAGCGGGGAGCCCGATGCGGGACTCAATCCCAGGACCCCGAGATCATGACCTGAGCCAAAGGCAGGCACCCAACCGACTGAGCCACCCAGGCGCCCCAGTGATTCACTTATTTAAGGTGATCTGCATTCTAGAGAAATCATGTATCGGCCAGGTGGTGGCCAGGAATCAGGGGGCCAGGGAGGCTCAGGTTCATTTTACTAAGACTCTTGGTGTAATAAAAGCAACAGAAATGACAGAAGGAGCTGTCAAATGTGTGAATTATTCGAGATGATTATGTTTAACCAATTAACGCTTTTAATGCACACACAAACTGGACTGCTATTTCTCTGATCTCATCTGGAGATGTTGTGAATCCTAGTTGGAAGCCTAGGCCACACCCCAACCCCAACCTTGTTTTACTTGCAGACTCCTTTACATCCTAAAACCGTGAACTAGCAATTTAATCTCTCTGAGCCACAGTTTTCTCATCATGGGGATAAATAACCCCTTTATAAGGACTGGGTGAGAGAACACGTGTCCAATGTCTGGCATCTTTGGGGGCTCGGCAAGTGTCATGATCTCTTCAGAGTCTTGCAATATAATGAGTCTGTGCCCGTGTGCAGCCACATAGGAGTACCCATGCACAGAAACTTGCACACCTGCACGGATGTGCTGCCCTGGGGCCGAGGTTGGAAGGGAGGATGGGTCCCCCAGGCCCTCCCAGTGCCTCTCCCTGCTTCCGTGTTGAATCCCCATCCCTGAAGAGAGAGTAGTACCTACCCATTAGAGCTCCCTGCCTGCACCTTCACCATGGTACCACTGAGTTACGCCATCACCCTATTCCTTCTCCCAAGAGTGTTTGCAAAGCAATCTCTAGCTCTGGTTGCAGAATTAAAGAGTGCCCCTTTCCATGCATGTTAAAGAGATTTCAGGTTTCCATTCATCTTTACCAGAAATCCCTCAGAAGCTCCTGAGCTTACACCTGCAAAGGCCCTCAGCCGCAAGTGCTTTTGGGGTACTTGCCCTTTTCCCCAGCTCAAAGATCAGCACTCCCTTTGGGCTCTGTGTTTTTGTCTGGGGCACAGAGACCCATAACTCACAGTAACAATTCCCCAGCTGAACGACGGCAATAACTCGCAGTAGCTGCAACAGGCTTTCCGAGTTCCCGTTAATTTTGCAGAGTCGAGTCATTGAGTTGGCATGAGATCCCATGCTTAGAACTCTGCTTTATAATGAGGGTGGTTTCAGAACACAGCATCAGCTAAATGGGTCCCTGGGCCTGAGCCAACCTCCCAGGGCTCCAGTTCCAAGACACCCTTTGCAGGATTCTGTCACTCAAAAGTCCTGGGGGATTGGTGTATTTTAAGAGCTAGTAAAGGACTAATCTGAAAAGACACTTTGAAGGTTTATTCATGGCACCATGGCGAAAAAAGAAATCTCCATTTATCATCATTACATGCTGATGATAGATAATACTCGACAGTGCCCTGATTATACCCAAATCTTTGACTAATGTACATGGCAGAAGATTTGAATGAAAACATAACTGGTTCACACTCCCATTCACTTCTAATTGCCCATTCTCCCTTTAAAAGGATGTTAACCACCATTGTCTCCTGCTCCAGGATAATAGGATTTTGTGGCTGAAAAAAGATTGCATGAGGTCATTTCATCTATCCCCCTACCTTTAAATACATCTAGACTGAAAATCACTTCACACCACTGAGCATCTAATCCTTTCTTGGTGACCCACTTCGGGGTTTAACAATTTGCGCTACAAAGAGTGTTTGCAATAGCTCTAGCCTAAATCCCTCCAGCTGCAACTTAATCTTCTGTTCTTTAGTTTTAGTCTTCCCATTGAACATCTTCCAGTTGCTAACTGGTCATATGCCATCTCTGTGGGTTTTCTTCCCCACACTCCTTGTTCTTTGAAACATCCCTAACAAGTTCTGTGTGCCAACCCTTTAATCGACTCTGTTAATCTTCATAAAAGCCTCTCCAAATCATCCACGTGTCTCATGGATTGAGTGAATATGACCAACAACAAAAAAGAAAGAAAATTCAGGAGAATGAGAAAAAGATGAGTCTGCAGGAAGCTTTTCCCCATTTCCACTGTTTATATCTCTGACCTTTCAAAGAATATTATTTAGTGTATTTTTATAGAACACATGTATTACATGTCCACAGTAGAACACGTTAAAAAAAATAGAAGAATAAAAAGAAGGAAAGACAATTTCCTATCATCGGACCACCAAGTCACATGGATTTCGTGTGTGTGTGCATACACACACGTTCGTGTGTTTCCTCAGACTGAGATCACACTATATTTGTTGTTCTGTATTTTGTTTTCTTCAGGTTGTATTTCACTGGCATTTTCTATATCACTATCCACTCTTCCAAAGTATGACTTTTTTTTAAGTAGGCATGGGGCTTGAACTCACGACCCTGAGATCAAGACCTGAACTAAGGGTTGGACGCTTAACCAACTGAGTCACCCAGGCGCCCCCATCCAAAGTATGACTTTTTAATGGCAGCCCAATTCTTTACCTTGTGGCTGTATCTCAGTTCATTTAATCATTCCCCTATCACTGGGCATTTAAACCATTTCTAATTTCTCACCATTTATAAATAATGCTGTACCAATATCCTTGTACATAAGTCTTTGTCCACATTCCTGATCTTTCCAAAAGGCAGCACTTATATGTGTGTGTGTGTAAATATATTTGCTTTCCTGACCCCCATAAACTGTCATTCAGACTTACAGATCAGATCTTTGAATAATTTTCTATCAAATTCATATGTAGACTCTGAATAACAATCCATGGCCTTCAATTCTTTTTTGTTTTGTTTTGTTTTAAAGATTATTTATTTATTTATTTATTTGAGCGAGAGAGCACAAGCAGTGGAGAGAGGCAGAGGGAGAAACAGATTCCCCGCTGAGCAAGGAGCCCGATATGGGGCTCGATCCCAGGACCCTGAGATCATGAGCTGAGCCAGAGGCAGATGCTCAACTGACTGAGCCACCCAGGTGCCTCTATGGCTTTCAATTCTTAAATAGCTCCCCCATAACTATAGGAGAAGGCTCCAATTCTTTAGCAGATCTTCTAAGCTCTTATCTTTTGCCACTGTTGTCTGCAACTAACTATACTTAACTTGCACACTTCATGATGCTTAATACCTTTGATTACATCATTCACTCTGCCTAGAAAGCTTCTCCCATCTTTTTTCCCCTCCATAGTCCTAAGTACTACTTCAAGGGTCAGTTCATATATCATCTTCCTCAGCCAATCTTCCCTGAATTTCCAGGTTGCACTAAGTGCCACTCTAATGTACACCTGACGTACCTCGTGTGTGTTGCTAACACGTTATATTGAAATCCATCTTCCTTTCTACTTTTGTCACTAAACCATAAGCATCCTGAGGACAGAGACAATGTCTAATATGTCCCCCAGTGCTTAGTAGAGTATCTAATATATGGTTATAGATACCAGTTCTGCTGAACAGAACTGAGTACCTTTTTGTACCTGTACCTATCTGTGCTCAAGGCTGGTAACTCAAGAGGAATTATTGATTGAAATATCAACATCATAATAGAGTAGAGGGGATTGGTTTCAGAATATGTAGTTATAGAATAACTATCATTCAATGCTCCAGATTACTCTGGGTTGGTGGAGGAAGGAGCCATCAGTTCTGCTTGGAGCTGGACAGTGATCAGGCTCATATGGTTTTTTGCTTACTGCCTCTAAAGCATAGGAATCCCCAAGAGTCCCCATGATGCTTGATCAGTTGGTATCTGTCTCCTTAAATACAATATCATTTTAATTTTAATGTGATTTCTACTGTTGTCCTTGAAAATTTTTAAGACTTATTTATTTAATTGGGAGAGAGAGAGAGAGCACATGTGGGTGGGAGAGGGGCAGGGGAGAAGGGAAAGAGAGACTCTCAAGCAGACTCCCCACTGAGCGCAGAGCCTGAAGCTGGGGTTGATCTCATCACCCTGAGATCATGACCTGAGCCGAAATAGAGAGTCATACACTCAACCGACTGAGCCACTCAGGTGCCCCTGTCCTCGAAATTTTCATACCTACAGTCCACCCAATCTTACCTCAAATCTGGCACCATCTTGCCTCCCTGGAAATGTATTTTGGAGTGTGGAACTAGCAGAAGAAAATGGGAAACTAGACTCAAGTATGTCTAGACAGAAGGCGCTATTTTAATGTGTTTGAGAAATACTCTACTTCCTGTGTTTCTCTTCTGACTCACCCCCTTCACAAGGAGGATGGCTACTCTACAGGAGGGAAGGCCCTGGTCCAGCCATAGGGACTGACGTTGCTTCCTCCTTCAGCAGTAGTGTGATCCTCATCATCGGTTAATCATCAATTAGTGCTAAATGCCCGTCATGTTCCCAGGCCTGCAGAATGGCAGCTAAACCAAAGCAGCCCTCTACCAACTGTCTTTTCCTAGGAGAAGGGTAAGAGAGGTAATTACTGACCCACGGGCCTCCTCCTAGATGGGAGCCTAGGGACTAAGAAGCAGCCAACACCTGTTATAAAGTGAATCGGTACAATCCCTTCAAGAGCGGGGGCTGACCAGCGCCGTTAATCGAAAGCAGATGGACCAGCCACCAACCAGCAGATGAAGCTGATACTGGGGCCTCCACATGGAGAACAGATTGGTTCCTATATGCTTTAAAGACCAGATAGCTTTTTAGAAAGGCTGAATGCAGTAGAACAGAACTATTATTTTATTTTATTTTATTTTGTTTTTTTAAAGATTTTATTTATTTATTTGAGAGAGAGAATGAGATAGAGAGAGCATGAGAGGGGGGAGGGTCAGAGGGAGAAGCAGACTCCCTGCTGAGCAGGGAGCCCGATGCGGGACTCGATCCCGGGACTCCAGGATCATGACCTGAGCCGAAGGCAGTCGCTTAACCAACTGAGCCACCCAGGCACCCAGAACTATTATTTTAATACATGCATTCCCCAGCTTACAAATGAAATGTGTTCCAAAGGTTTAATGGTTTGGAACTCAAAACACATTTTTCCTGTAGAATTAAGCTTATACACTAATTTTCAGGTTCTCATCCGCCCATAAAAACCTTATTAAAGCCTGCAATGTAGCTGAGCTATGATACTAGAGTAGTAGTTGGAGTTCTATATTCTGATTGTGTATTAGTTGCTGGGGGCCATGTAATATAGAGAGGTAAAGAGTTCCAGAAGAAGTCGTTCTCTTCAAACCCCTGCTTCTCTCTTGGGAATGGTCCCGGCCTGCTTGAGGCAAATTTTCTTTTCTTTTTTTTTTTTTTTTTAAAGATTTTACTTATTTATTTGAAGAGAGAGACACAGCGAGAGAGGGAACACAAGCGGGGGAGTGGGAGAGGGAGAAGCAGGCTTCCTGCTGAGCAGGGAGCCCGATGCGGGGCTCGATCCCAGGACCCCGGGATCATGACCCGAGCCGAAGGCAGACGCCCAACGACTGAGCCACCCAGTCGCCCCGAGGCAAATTTTCAAAGCAGCTAAATTGTTTCTGAAGAACCCTCACCTTCCTTTCAGCACCTTTCCAAGGCAGGGCTCCAGTGCCTTCGAGGCTACCCTAAGCCCCCAACTTGAAAGCTCCCTAAAACTGCCTTAGCATCTTCTCCAGTCCACCCACCCCGCCCCGTTCCCAAATCTCCTCTTCTCCCCCGCTCTCCGTGAAATTACTCTTTCTTTCCTCACAGAAGTCCAAAACCTAGCTCTTCTACCCTTATGCCAAACCTGTTCTGCTTCTGACTTTCCAAGCTCGGTTAATAGCAATACAATTCTTATTCAGTTAAGTTCAAAATCCCAGGGTCCTCTTTGATGTCTTTTTCCCTTGCTTCATGCAGCTCATCAAACGTCTTGTTGATTCCACTTCTGGAAAGTCTTTGGATATCACCATCCTTCTTTGGGATCTCATCAATGTAAGGGATCCTTTGGCACTTTGCACTGTTGGCTTCAGTGTCTGTAATCTCTCACTTGAACTAGAGCCCAGTTCTTCCCTCTTCCCTCCGCTGACAGATGAGCCTTTTCTAAAGCAGAGCTTTAATCACCTCCTCCACCGCCACCCCCACCAAATCTACCACTGGTTCTCCGAACACATCACAGCTACTCTTATTCCATTTACTCTTCGCAACGCAGGCGAGGTAGCAATTCTCATTCCCTTTTTGAAAATTAGGGACAATAATTTACTGAAGGTCACCAGCCTCCTCAGTGATGCAGCAAGATTTGAACTTGGGTTTGTGTCCAAAACCCATGGTCTTTTCACTCCACACCACCTCCGTCTATAGGCCAAATACCTTAGGTTAGCCAACCAGGTCTTCCACGATCTGGCTCCATCTTATCTTCCAGTCCTCTCCCACGCCACTCCTCTTTATACCCACTATTCCTAACCAGACTACTTTGCTGCTTCCCAAAGCTGGCCTGGATTCTCCTATCTTTTTGTCTATGCTTTTGGCTGGCTGGTGAGAACTTTCCTTGTTAAGGCCCAAAGCAAATGCTATTTCCTTCACAAAACATTCCCTTCTCCCACCCCATCCACCTACAAATACACTCAAATACTAGCCGAAAGTTCTCTCCCTTCACAACACTAATTGTCGCCTCATTTTAATTGTAGCCTAAATAACTAATTGTAGTTATTTGAGTTGGGGTTTAGAAACCCAACTACCACTTTAAATCCTTGAGGATAGGTACCCAAAATTTCCACCCTCAGTCCTAGCAAGTGGAGGTATCCGTGGTAGGGATTCAATTAACGTTTAAGGTATGAATTATTAATGGAAATTAAGATTGCCAGGTAAAACAAGGCTGAGTGTCATGAAGAGGATTTTCTCTTTGATGAGAAAGCCCCCAGAGGATTTTGATCAGAGCAAGACCAGCACAAAAGTTGTGTTTTTAGAATTACTAATGAAGATTCAAGATACAGGTTAGAGGGGTGCCCAGGTGGCTCAGTCGAATAAGCATCTGCTTTCAGCTCAGGTCATGATCCCAGGGTCCTGGGATCGAACCCTGCATTGGGCTCCCTGCTCAGTGGGGAGCCTGCTTCTCCCTCTCCCTTTGCCTGCCGCTCCCCCTGCTTGTGCTCGTGCTCTCTCTCTCTGTCAAATAAATAAATAAAATCTTTTTTAAAAATACAGGTTAGAGAGAGCTGTGCTGGATGAAAGTCTCAGCTCTGTGATGCATCAACTCTGTGATTTTGGCAAGTCGCTTAATAACAACTTTATTGAGATATAATTTACACACCACAGAAATCACCTTTTAAAGTACAAAATTCAATGTTTAACATATTCACAGTGTCATGCAACCATCACCACCAATTCCAGACTATTTTTATTACTCTGAAAAAAAAATCCCATGCCCATTAGCAGCAGCCCCCCCACTTTCCCCCAAACCTGCCGCCCTTGGCTACCACTAAGGTACTTTCTGTCTCTATGGATTTGCCTATTCCAGACATTTCATATAAAGAGAATCATACAATGTGTTTTTTTTTTGTGATTGGCTTCTTTCACTTGGCATAATGTTTTGAAGGTTTGTCCATGTTGTAGCATCTATTGTTCCTTTTTATTGTTGAATAATATTCCACTGTACAGACATACTTGTTTTCTTTATCCATTCACCAGTGGATGCATATTTGGGTTTTTCCCATTTTTTGGCTATTATGAATTATGTTGCCATGACCATTCATGTACAATTATTTTTGTGAACATATGTTTTCTTTTTTTTTTTTTTTTAAAGTAGGCTCCACACCCAGCATGGAGCCCAATGCAGAGCTCGAACCCATGACCCTGAGATCGAGGCCTAAGCCGAGATCAAGAGTTGGATGATTAACCGACTGAGCCACCCACGTACCTGGTGAACGTATGTTTTTAATTATCTTGACTATATACCTGGGAGTGGAAATGCTGAGTCACATGGGAACTCAAATGTTTAACTTTTTCAGGAACTGATGGACTGCTTTCCAGTTACTCTACCATTTTACATTCCCACCAGCAATATGTGAGGGTTCAAATTTCTCAAAGTCCTCACCAACACTTGTCATTTTCTGGGTTTTTTAAATTATAGCTATCCTACTTGTTGTGAAATGGTCTCTTGTGGTTTTGATTTGCATTTCCCGAATGACTAATGTTGTTGAGCATTTTTTCACGTGCTTATTGGCTATTTGTACAGCTTCTTTGATGATATTTCTAATCATTTTCTTTGCCCATTTAAAAATTAGATTATTTATCTTTTTATTGTTGAATTGTAATTGTTCTTTATACATTCAGGATACAAGTCCCATATCAAATATATGACTTGCAAATATTTTCTCCCATTCTGTCCTTTCCCTTTCTTTCTTTTTTGTTTTAAAGATTTTATTTATTTATTTGAGAGAGAGAATGAGATAGAGAGAGCATGAGGGGGGAGGGTCAGAGGGAAGAAGCAGACTCCCTGCTGACAGCAGGGAGCCCGATGTGGGACTCGATCCTGGGACTCCAGGATCATGACCTGAGCCGAAGGCAGTCGCTTAACCAACTGAGCCACCCAGGCGCTCCTGTCCTTTCCCTTTCTTGATGGTGTCCTTTGAAGCACAAATGTTTTTAATTTTGATGAAATCCAATTTATCTATTTTTTCCCCTGGGTTTCTTGTGCTTTTGGTGTTATATCTAAGAATTTCTAATCCAAGGTTATGAAGGTTTGCATCTCTGTTTTCTTCTAAGAATTTTATAGTTTTAGCTCTTACATTTAGGTCTGTGAGCCATTTTGAATTAGTTTTTTATATGGTGTGAGGTAGGGGTCCAACTTCATTCGTTTGCATGTGGATATCAAATTGTCCCAGAACCATTTGTTGGAAAGACCAAAAAAAAAAGGACCATTTTTTCCAATGAATTATCTTGGCACCTTGCCAAAAATCAGTTAGCCATAAATGTAAGGCTTTATTTCTAGATTGTCAATTCTGTTTCATCGATCTATGTGTCAATATCTATATTCTAGGCCAGATCCCACTGTCTTGATTACAGTTACTTTGCAGTACATTTTGAAATCAAAAAGTGTGAGTGCTCCAACTTTGTTTTTTTTTCTTCAAGACTATTTTGGCTCTTCTGGTTCCCTTACATTTCCATATGAATTTTACAATCAACTTGTTAACCTCTGGGGGGAAAAAAAGGCAGTGAGGATTTTGATAGGGACTGTGTTAAATCTGTAAATCAATTTAGGGAGTATTGTCATCTTAACTATATTAAGTCTTCGATCCATAAACATGAGATGAAAGTCATTTAACCTCCCTGGGCCTCATCCACTTTATTTCTCAAATGGGAATAATAATAGTCATTCTATCTCTCAGGGTTGTTGTAAAAATGAGAAAATTCTTCTTAGAGGGATTATTTATGACAGCATTATAGGAATCAGTATAACTTCTGGACGTGATAACTCTGAGGAGCACTAAAAACATCAGTTTACAGTCATCTTAAAACCAGTTTAATTTCTTAACAGCCACATTTTCTGTTTACAAAGTGCCTATTGTGTGGTTGGTGCTTGGTAGGCTCCATGGTAGGAGCAGGCTCTAGAGCGAGACAACCTGCTTTCAATTCCCAGTGTACCACGCCATTTGACCTTAGACAAGTTACCTGCTTTTCTGACACTCAGCTTTCTCATTTGTAAAATGGGGATAATAATAGTACCTACTTTATAAGGCTCTTGTAAATATTGCATGAATTAATTCATATAAAGTACTTGGAAGCATGCCTGACACCTGGTATTCAATAAATGTCAACCATCATTCCAGTATCATATAGAAGTACTTTAAGGCCCTGCACCCAGTGGCATTTACAACCAGATGCTTATGACATTGCCTCCAGACCCTTGGTTTGCATGATTTGAGTAAGTCAAACATTTGCTTGGAGCTGGAGTGACTACCCTTTGTAAACTAGACTGGAATGGAAATTCTCACAAAGCAAGCTGGAGCCTACAATTTCTCTGGGTGGGTATATGAATAAATAATGGCTTTTAAAATGCATTTGACACTGTGCAAAGTAAAGCCCTTCTTAGTTAAGCAGAAGACATGCAGATTGCTTGGGATAATGGTTTCATGGAAAACTAGTGCAATGACCTGGCATTGTTTTCTTTCTTATGAGTCTATTTCTCTCTGCTTCTAAGTTGAGCTTATTAGAAAGAGCTAGGGGAGAAAGTCAGAGCTGTATATGTACATCCATGCTGTGTCTGTCTATGTCCTCAGACACAGTCTGATCCCCGATGGCATGTGGGTCTAGGGAGGTTGCATTGGATTGACTGCTGGTAAAACATTCTGCCGGCTACCAGTCTTCTTGAAGTTTGGGCTTAGGGAAATCTTTTCTGAAATTGCTGTAGTTGGGAGCAGACTGGGAATCAGGACATCCAGTGCCCTAACAACAGCTTGAAAAGGAAACAGAGACATTTCTCACAGAACCGGAAGACTGAAGGGCTTGTAGGGGCCCCTGACAGGCCATCTGTATCCTAGTTTATTCCTCAGCTTCTAGGAAGGCCTATAGTAAACTCATTTAGAACAAACTGATGTATGGCCCCCAGCCCTGCACTCTCTGCTACTTAATCCATTTCTCAACTGAGGGGAGACGGACTTTAGGGCATGTGAGCATTTAAATGAAATTGAAGGGATAAAGCCCTACATAGGAAATCTTCCCTCCTCAAATCCCTCGATTCCCCAACATGGAAAACCTAAGAGACAAAAGGGCAGGGGAGAAAACGTCAAATAGCAACAGATCCCTTGTGCCGGCCAAGTGTTGCTTAGCAGAGCAACCTGGGCATTGGATGTGGGCATACATGTGGAAGCAATAGAGTAAGTCAAAGACAAGGAAAACCAGCAGGAGCCTTGTAATCCAACTTCAGAGGAAGGCTCTTACAAATATTTGAAACATTCTCATGAAATGATTTCCTCTGTTTACTGCTGACAACAATTAAAAGTACTTTATGGAGTGAAAGGCTGATAAGTACTGGCGAGAGCTTAATGTGAGCCCTGAGAAGAGTTGCATTTATTTCTTTTAAAACCTAGGATTGTGCTCTCAACCCCCTTGGTCTCTTCTCCCAAATTCTGTTTTCTATTTGGCCCCTGTTTCATTCCTTGCCACCAAAAAGTGCTTCCATTTCCCCATGTTTACAAATTAGGCTTCCATTCTCCCTGCTCATCATTACAGTTCACGGTCTTCATAGTGCAGATACAACTAAATACAAGGTAGAGAGAAATCTGATTGAATGTATTCAATCTAAGGTAGAGATGACTGAAAGCTGTTGAATGATTTCAGGACTGCATTTTAAAATATGAGGCTCATCCAAATTAATTTCTGATCCTGGAAAAATTTGAAACTAAGTGTTTTGATGAATTTTTCTACAGGGAAGAGAAAGGAGCTTCTTGGTGTCCTTCAGATCCCACAGGACTCTGCCCACACTGCATTCATTACATTCAAATTGTAAACTCATCCATGGCAGGGAATGTGGTCGCAACCTCAAAAAGCCCACCAATTCAGAATCATAAGGCCTTGAAGCATTAGATTTTAAAGGAAAGTGAGAATCAGAGCTTTGGAAGCTGTTTATTGAGTCCCTGTAAAACTTCCCAGATGGTGTCTCCCTGGAGGAATCCTCCTCTCTGTTTCACATCTACAGAGCAGTCTGGCCAAGACTAATGGTTACCCTATCTTGGAGTTTCCTTGCTGAGAGGGCAGTAGGTAAGAGATGAAGGAGAAAATAAGCATCAAGATGGTGTTTAGAATTTGAGATGCTCTAAACTCAGGGGGAAAGAGAGAGAGCCCCTTGGTGTATACGTTAGCCTCAGCCAACAGGGAAGATGGTGTCCGTCTTGCCCTCTTGATTTGACGGTTGGTAAAATTCCGTGTTAGATTGACACGCACAGTTGTGAAATGGGCATGCATTGTTCTGCAGGCTAACTCGCTGCAGACAACAGGTGACAGATTCTGCAGTGAGGTTCCACCTGGCTGGCCTCTAACTGGCAGGTACATGGCTGGGCACGAGCTTTGGAAACACACTCTACCCTAAGCTTTTTCCCTTGGAGTTTCCATCTAATCATCGGTACCATGCTCCTCCCCCCCAGAGATATACTCTGCAGTTTGCAGGGCTGGTAACCGTACCTACAGTTAAGTATCACCATCACTCTGAATGACAGAACAGCCAAAAAAGACCCGAGAGAAAAGGAAAGTTAATGAGCTGAAAGACTGCAAAACTTTCAAAGCAGGCTACCCGAAAAGATTGAAAGGTCTTTAATGCTGATGGATTTAGCTGCTTGATATCTTTCATAGAAGCAGTCATATTTATTGTTTACTAATAATTGCTTTTTTTTAATGTCTTCATTGACACCTACCCTGCTCTTTCACCTGTCCAAAACACCTTGCCAATTGGTTCTCAATCATGACTGTGAATCAGAACTACTAAAGAAATTAAAAAAAAAAATCTAGATGGGGGCGCCTGGGTGGTACAGTTGGTTAAGTGCCCAACTCTTGATTTCAGCTCGGGTCATGATCTCAGGGTCATAGGATCCAGCCCCACGTGGGGCTCCGCGCTCAGCGTGGAGTCAACTTGTCCCTCTCTCTCTCTGCTCCTCCCCTCGTTCGTGCTCTCTCTCTCTCTCTCAAATAAATAAGTAAATAAAATCTTTTTTAAAAATCTAGATGACCTAGTCCCACCCCACAGCTACTGAATAAGAGTCTTCAGAAATGGGGCACGAGTATTCGCATTCAAAAGAAAGTTTTCCAGGGGACTTTTGAGGCACAGCCAAGGTGGCAGACCACTGCCTTAGCCTCACCTGAGCTAATTCTATCTTTACAACAACGCCGTGAGGTATGTATTATTGCCTCCATTTTATAGACGAGGAACCTGAAACTCATGAAAGTTTAACGATTGGCCAAGGTGACAGAACTAGAAATACGCTAAGCTAAGATTCAAAGCTAGGCCCGTGGCAAAAAAGCACATGCTCTTTCCACACTCTCACACTAATGAGCTGTGCATAATTTGTCTCACTACTCTGATATTGACCTCTTTTCAACCAGATGTCTTGACCTTTAGAGTAGCTACATTCTCTAGTAGTTATTATCCCTTTCTTGATCTCTAATCCTATCATACTGATGTTTGTCTACTCTTTTAAATCTAACCGTCATTTTCCTTGACAGAAAAGATGGAAACCAAGCAATTCTATATTCTCCTTATATTTATTAACATTATCTTATTACATTATTGATCTCAAGCCACAATCAAATACTCTCCTTCTTTGGTGGTATGGAGAGGTTGTTCTTAATAGTTTCTAAAATCATTGAGTCATTCCGGGTATTGGCTTTCCTGGCTCTCTCATTGCAGGGTCTCTTTGGACCTTGAAGCAGCTGCACAGCACAATGTGAAAAACACAGTTCTAGTCAACTCTGATGAGGAAATTCAGGTCCAGAGAAGTAAATCACCTTTCCCAAGGTCACACAGCATGTAATAAGTCAAGATTAAAAATCAAATTTCCTAATTTGAAGTCCACTTTCTAACACACTTGGTATGGTAAAGATGAAAACCAGCACCAGGTCCAGAAAGTTCTGGAGGGCACTCCAATTATAAGTGAGAAGAATGATATTAACAGTTAATATATCTTGAGCACTTATTATATGCCAAGCACTTTTACTGCTTTAATTCTGGCTATCTTCTGTTTTAGAGTGCCTTTATCTGAATTACAGTACTATGCCTGCTTCATTTACATGTCTCTGAGTCGAGCGCCTGGGTGGCTCGGTAGTTAAGCGTCTGTCTTCGGCTCAGGTCATGATCCCTGGTTCCTGGGATCGAGTCCCACATCAGGCTCCTTGCTCAGCGGGAAGCTTGCTTCTCCCTCTCCCTCTGCCTGCCGCTCCCTCTGCTTGTGCTTGTGCTCTCTCTCTGTCAAATAAATAAATAAAATCTTTAAAAAAACAGCTTTATCAGGATACAATTTACATGCCATAAAATTCACCCACTTAAATATTACACAACACAATGATTTCTAGTATATTCATAAGAGTCATACAACCATCCCCACAATTTTAGTCTTAGGACATTTTTATCACCCCAAAAGGAAGCCCCACACCGATTAGCAGTCACTCCCCATCCTCCCCTCCCCGAAGCCCTGGCTACCACTAATCTACTTTCTGTCTCTATGAATTTACCTATTCTGGACATTTCATATAAATGGAATCATACAATATGTGCTCTTTTGTAACAGACATTTTTTTACTCAGCATGAGTTTTTCAAGGCTCATGCATGTTGTAGCATGAATTAGTGCTTCATTCCTTTTTATGACTGACTCATATTTCATTAGAAGGATATACCACAATCTGTGTATCCATTCATTAGTTGATGGACTCCTTATCTCTTGTTTGAACCACTGAAATAGCATTCTTTTTTTTTTTTAAAAAAGATTTTATTTATTTATTTGACAGAGCAAGAGAGGGAGAAAGAAAGCAAAAGTAGGGGGAGTGGCAGAGGGAGAAGCAGACTCCCTGTTAAGCAGAGAGCCCAATTCGGGGCTTGATCCCAGGACTCTGGGATCATGACCTGAGCCGAAAGCAGACGCTTCACTGACTGAGCCACCCAGGCGTCCCTGAAATGGCATTCTAACCAGTGTTCGTATCCACATTAACCCTTCTACTCTTCCCATTGCTATTAGAAATATTTTGTAAAAGTATCTATTTGCTGTTAGTACCTCAGTGGTTCCCCATTCTCAGCATGAAATCACAAACCTAACTGTCTCTGGAGGCAAGACAGGTCACACAAAAACATGAAGTTGTGAGATGCAAGACAATTTTGAGTGGTAAGTTCCGTGGTCAGTTGAGAGTGCAAACCCTGCTTAAAGACATTCGAAGTTGAATTAAAAAAAAAAACACAACACAACACTCTGCTCATATAACAAATAATCATGCTGCTTCTCTCCATGTCCGGTCTACAGAAGAAAAGCCAAACCACTCAGCAGGGCTCTTTATCATGACCTGACCCCAGTCCTATTTCCAGGTTCCTCTGACGCTTCTCTGCTTCCTCCTCCCTCCTGTTCCCCTCTACTCCATGCTCTCGCCATGTAATGTTATTGGAAGGGCCCCAATTCATTCTTTCAGGTCTTTATGGCTTTTTCTTCCCTCTGCCTGCAATGCCCTTCTTTTACTTCTCTTCCTAGAGAGGTAATTCCCCATCCTTTAAGATCCTGCTTGAACTGAACATCACCTACTCTAGCACCCTTTATTATCATGCTTATACCACATTGTGGTGAAACATCCTATGTGCAGGTCTATCTCCCCTGTCATACTGTGAGCTTCCCCAAGGCAAGAATGTTGTTCTAGTCAATGTTGTATTTTTTAGAAACCTATCAAAATACCAGCAAAACTCTTGTGGTAGGTTGTTGGTTTTCTTATTCCACAGAGCACATGTGTCCAGCTACAAGTGTTCTCCAGCTAGTTATTGTCTGGGTCAAGATAATCCTCTCTGCCCAGTGGTCCACAAAGAGGAGGCTCCTGTTACCATATTTGGCCAAAAAGGAGGGAGATGCTACCTTCCCTGCCTCTCCCTGGAGCAACTATTCAATGGACCCTAGGGAAGGTTTAAGCAGTTCTTGGTCCAAACCATCTGAAATTGGTGTGTCAGGGTTTGAAACTAGACACTGTGATCTTGGGCTGGCCACTTCAGTGTCTCATACCGCATAGGGGATGAACCTTATTGTCAAGGCCTGGGAAGTGGAGTAGGATGGTCCTAACCACATGATCCCTGGGACTCTGGAGAGTTTTCCACATGAACTTAACCTCATTCTCCAGCTCGCCCCCTTCCCTCTCCTTTCCTACAGTCCCCAGCCCTTTCTTTGTCCCAGCCTCCTCCACCCCACTTACCCCTTCTCTCAGTTACTTCTCCCAACAGCAATAATCAAGCCTCAAGACCCATCACCCCTCCCACTGACTTCAAATTTTGCAGTCTCAGAGGATATACTGGATGTCAATATATTTTCTCCTTTTCTCAGTTCCTGTTGGTCTGCAGAGGCCAGGGTAGGCTGTCTTAGAGGTGAGTATTGGTCACAAAGGAGATTTTCTACTCAAGTCTGTAGGCTTGTTCACCCCCCAAAATGTTGGTGATTAAACAGACACTTATTAGTTAGGAGAAATTCCTCTTTAACATAACTAGGACTCTGGGGCGCCTGGGTGACTCATTTGGTTAATCCTCTGACTTTGGCTCAGGTCATGATCTCAGGGTCTTGGGATCGAGCCCCATGTTAGGCTCTGTGCTCAGCAGGAGCCTGCTTCTCCCTCTTCCTCTACCTCTCCCCCCACTCGTTCTCTCTCTCTCTCTCTCTCTCTCTCTCGCTCAAATAAATAAATAAAATCTAAAAACAAAAGCAAAAAAAATTAACTAGGACTCCATTTCTTATGAACTAGTACCCTTGTCTTATGCTAAGAAAACATTTGCTATTTCCCAGTCTTGAGTCTCAGTATTTCCCTTCTTTTTTTCCCTCCCTCCCTCCCTCTCTCCCTCCCTCCCTACTTTCCTTCTCTCTCTTCTTCCAGAAACAGTGGGAGGGGGAGGACACGAAGACAGTTAAACATAGCTTGTTATATATTTTATTTGTCCAAAGCAAAGGTCTAAACAAGGATAATTTCCATTAGTGAAATACAATTCCACACACTTTTATTGAATGGCTTCTAAGTGTCAAGCAGTGTCCTGATTGTGATTTGTTTCCATGAGCCAATATTATAAAATTCCTCCAGAACTGGCCAAACCCAGGGACATTAGACTTGATGCCAAACCCCAGAATTTGCTCTAATGAATAAGTTTTTATACAAGGTCAATTGTATTGAACGCAACCAAAAGGTTCAGTTATTTTGGTAGCAACTTAGAAGTACCGCTCCCAGTGTTTTCATCCAATAGACCAGGATGGATTTATCACCTACTATGTTCTAGATGCTGTACTAATAATCACGGCTACCATGATGGAAAAGATGCCTCTGTGTCATAGAGAAGGCAAATACATATACTACTAAATGCACTGCGGTGTGTTGAGTGAAATGAACAAAGTGATTTAGTGCAGAGGTCTGCAAACTGCCCGCCACCTGTTTTTGTGAATGAAATGTTATTGGCACACAGACACACTCATTGGTTTACTTATTGTGTATGGCTCCTTTGTGCTACAATGGCAGAGTTGTTGCAATAGACACCATGCCTGCAAAGCCCAAAATATTTACCACCTGGATCTTTATAGAAAAAGTCTAACCGCTCCTGCCTTAGAGGAACTAAGTCTGTTGGAGAAAAGTAAAAAAGCATCAAAGGGATGGCATGTAAGCTGGAACTTTTAGAAGTCATCTTACATTTTTAGGTGGACAAGAGAGGAGAAAAGATTACAGACAGAAAAATCATAGGCAGAAAGAAGTTGAGCAGAGACATGGAGGTATAAAAAAACATAGACTTTACTAAAAACCATTGAATTCTATATATTTTTTGGAATTCTATATTTTAAATGGGTGAATTGTAGCATATGTGAATTGTATATGAATAAAGTCTTTTTTTAAACACATTACCTTCTGGGTACCTGGGTGGCTGAGTTGGTTGAGCATCTGACTCTTGATTTCGGCTCAGGTCATGATCTCAGGGTCCTGGGATTGAGTCCTGCATTGGGCTCCTGCTCAGTAGGGAGTCTGCTTGAGTATTCTCTCTCTTTCTCTCTCTCTCCCTCTGCCCTTCCCCACCTTGCACTTGTGTTCTCTCTCTCCCCCCTCTAAAATAAATAAATAAATAAATCTTTAAAAAAAATCCTTTTAAACGCATTACCTTCTTGGGAACTGGTCCAGTGTGTTTCAATGGAGCACTCCATTGAGCAGGACAGTTCTATGTTGTGCATTACAAGATGTTTAAACTCTCTTGTTCCCAGGCTCTTTGACAACCAAAATCGCTACCGCACATTTCCAAACACCCCTAAGAAGGTCGTAACAGGCTCACCGAGAGCCACTGATAGTTCACTGTGGCTGGAGCACAAGGTGTATGGAAGGGGCAGCAGGAAGGGGCAGGCTAGGAAGTTTACGTGTTATCCAGCAGGCAGTCCTCTGCAGGGACTAAGATCTTTCCCTTGGAAAAAGCTGATCTCTCCCTCTAGAGAAGGCCTTTCTGTAATATCCCAAGATCAGCCTGAGACAGAGTCCAGAAAAATTAAATGACTTCCATAATTCCATCTCCTGCCATTGCCCATTCTGCAGAACGCTGACCATCCTACCAAACCGTGGTCGACTGAAGTGAACAAATCAGCTATAATCATAGACGCAGCTGGAATATGCAGCTCCGTATGGAACAAAGCGGGTCATTAAGCATGCATTACCAACTGGGAACCCTCCCTTTAAAACTGCTATTAACATGCTGATAAGATATCTTAAACACTCAATAAATAAAAGGCACCTTAAGAATGGTGTAAATGTATTTATAGGTTCCAAAGCCCCACAAAGTGACCGTGATTTATTTTCATCATTGCTTTTAATCCTTGCAATTCCTTTCTTTTCCACACTTATCCAACACTCATTTGAGAGCTGGCACGAAGAGGCATTCTCAGGAGGGAGTGGGTTAACAGTATTCAAATAATAAGCATTTCAACATGCTAAGGGTATTGGGAGGTAGAAATAAAGATCTCTCTTCTCCCTAACTCTCAAGGTCAGCCAACTCGAAGCAGTGGTAATGTTTCCTGGGCCTTGATGAGAAGGGAATATGTGGATTTTGAACAAAATGACAGTCTCTCTGATACATTGGTTTGGTTGGGTGTCCACAAGCAGTCAAGGACAAAGTTCATTTTCCCAGTATATTGGTGAGGGAGGGCTTGGGAGGTTTGTAGCTGCTTCAACTTTAAAGACCCTTTCCTGAATATGTTGCAGATTAGAGTCCAATCAGCCTAACTTCTCTTTGTGCCTCCACCTCATTCACAAATTAAAACAACATTTTATGGGGTCCAGTTTACTCAAAATTGTTGTAATTATTGCTTCATTGATTGCAAACCAGGAACCACCCACTTCTCTTAAATACAGACAGCTGGGCCATCTGTTCCCTATGAATCATGTAAACAGAGAAGACTTGAGAGAAGGATTTAAACACTTTCCAACCTGGTTCTGCCTTATTTCAAAAATGCAATCAACTGTCCAGAGACTTAACAGATGCAATGCTTAAGATTTGACCTGCCAACTTGATCCTCTTGTGTAACATAGAAAGTTTTGGTTCGAAAATGAGGTCAAAGCCTCCAACCTAGTCACATTTGTTTGCCCTGTTCATTTAATTAAGGTGTTTTTTTTAATTATATAGGAAAATACACGAACATGAAATAAAAATTCAAGCAATACTGAATAATACCAATGAAAAATAAAATGTTGCCTCTCTGTCCCTTGCTCCCAGGCAAATCCCTTCAGACCTTTGACTTTTCTGTGTTTGGTACTTTTAATGTTAATTCCATTACTCTAGTTCTGATTCACCAACTTTAATCTGTATCTATTGAGGTTACCCACTAAGAAAGATGATGGGTTTGGCTCCCTCGTCTTCTCTCTTGATGCAGCCAAGAACCTAACTCATTAATCCTACCTCTTCTTCTCTCTTCCTTGAAATTTCTGTTAAAGTCTTTAGTTTTAGCTTTTATATAAGTGAACTTTAAAATTTAAATAATACACAAGAGCCTTGATTTCTTAATCCATCCACTTGGGGTTTATTTTATTATATTTTAATGCAGTCAAATTTAATATTTTCCTTTTGAGGGTTTACATCATTTGTCTTGTTGAAAAAATCCTTCCCTGCCACAAGGTCACAAAAACATTCTCCTGTATTTTATTCTAAAGTTTTGTCTTTTACACTTCAGTCCCTAAACCATCTGGAATTGATTGCTGTGTATAGTGTGAAGTAGAGATCCAATTTCATTTTTTTCCATATGGATAATCATTTGTTTCAGCACCATTTATTAAATAGTCCAAGTTTGCCTCACTATTTTGTGATGCCATTTCTGTTATATATCAAGTGTTAGTAACACTTTCAGGGTAAGTGTTGTCTATGTCTGGGATCTCTATTCTGTCCCATTAGTCAATTTGTCTCAATTGAATTACATGCCTTGGAGTCACCATGCTCTCTGGGCACTGGTTTCCTCATCTTTAAACAGGGGATAACAATATTTTGCCTTAACTACCTCAGAAGGTTGTTGGGAAATCAAGTGGAATAATGCATGCAAAGACACTTTGACAAATGGAGAGTGTTATCCAAATTATGGAATAAAAACATGCTGGCATCAAAGTGATGCCAGTTATCATTTAGTTAAACCCATTATATTTAGAGAGGAGGAAAGCAGGATTTAGAGCAGACAAGCCATCTGCCCACATAGAAGGTATCTTTATTATGCTCCTAGAGTGTGCTTCCCGAGTCTTCAGCATAAAGCAAAGGACATTGTACTTGATCCTCCAAAAAAATCAAGTCAAGGACTTAATCTGCTAGGACTGTCTGTTGGACATTGTTCATGGTTTTCCCAAAATGTGATGTAATTTCTAAGGTTGACATATTACTTCTGTAGGAGTCTGTGCCTTATGGCCAATTTCAAGGTTGAATGGCACAAAGGCAATTTTGCATAGGCCACCTCGGATTTAGCAGCAGAGATTGATACACATCACAACAACTTAAAGAATGGCATCTATCCAGTTGGTGCCAGTCATGCCGCTATTATGTGTTAAAATAAAAGGCACAGTTAGGTGATTTATATTGCTGCTTTATGTAAAACAAGAACATCTATTTATAGAAACTGGCCCATTGGCAAATTGGCGGACACACCTGAACAAGAAGACAAAAGTTTGATTTAAACATTAAATGGCAATAAAGATAATTAAAAACCATCATTTTCATTAAGTTAGAAAAAAGCATGTCTTAGTCAAAGACTGAACTTGGGCAGATAGTCTATAAACAGGGAATAACTATTATCATATGATAAAGTGGGTTTGTAAAAGCATTATTTTTCATGTTTATTGTGAAATATGCTATTCACACAAAATAGATTAAACACGCTTATGGTTTAGAGATTAATAATAAAAAATAAAATAACCAATGAATAGGTCAACCAAGAAATCAGAGAGAAAATTTTAAAAATATGGAGAAAAATGAAAATACACTGGTCCAAAATCTTTGGGATGCAGCAAAAGCTGTTCTAAGAGGGAAGATTATAGCAATACAGGCCTACCTCAAGAAACAAGAAAAATTTCAAATAAACGACCTAACATTACACCTATGGGAGCTAGAAAAAGAAGAACAAACAAAACCCAAAGCCAGTTGAAGGAAGGAAATAATGAAGATTAGAACAGAAATAAATAAAATAGAGACCAAAAAAACCCCGATAGAACAAATCAATGAAACCAGGTGCTGATTCTTGAAAAAGATAAACAAAATTGATAAACCTTTAGCCAGACTCATCAAAGAAAAAAAGAAAGATAACTCAAAATCAGAAATGAAGGAGGAGAAATAACCACTGACACCACAGAAATACAAAGGATTATAAGAAAACATGAAAAATTATATGCCAACAAATTGGCCAACCTAGAAGAAATGGATAAATCCCTAGAAACACATAACCTTCCAGAACTTAATCAGAAAGACAGAAACTTTGAACAATTACTAGCAATGAACAACAAACAGAAGTGCAGGGTCAGATGGCTTCACAGGTGATTTCTACTAAACATTTAAAGAACAGTGAATACCTATTCTTCTCAAAATATTTCAAAAAATAGAAGAGGAAGGAAAGCTTCCAAATTCATTCTATGAGGCCAGCATCACCTGATACCAAAACCAGAAAAAGACACTACAGAAAAAGAACTACAGGCCAATATCTCTGAGGAACATAGATGCAAAAATCCACAACAAAATATTAGGAACCCAGATCCAACAATTCACCAAAAAAGCACTCATCACCATCAAGTGGGATTAATTCCAAGGATGCAAGGGTGATTCAGTATTTGCAAATCAATCAACGTGATACATCACATTAACAAGAGGAAAAATAAAAGCCAAATGATCATCTCAATGGATGCAGAAAAAGCATTTGACAAAGTACAACACCCATTCATGATAAAAACTCTCGACAAAGTATGTTTGGAGGGAACATATCTCAACATAATAAAGGCCATATATGAAAAACCCACCGCTAACATCATACTCGATGGTGAAAAACTGGGAGCTTTTTCCCTAAGATCTGGAACAAGACAAGGGTGTCCATTCTCACCACTTTTATTCAACATAATACTGGAAGTCCTAGGCACAGCAATCAGACAATAAAAGGAAAGAAAAGACATCCAAATTGGTAAAGAAGTAAAATTTTCACTATTGGCAGATGACATAATACCATATATAGAAGATCCTAAGGAATCCACCAAAAAATTACTAGAACTAATAAATGAATTCAGTAAAGTCACAGGATACAAAATTAACACACAGAAATCTGTTGCATTTCTATACACTAATAATGAAGTAGCAGAAAGAGAAATTAAGAAAACAATTCCATTTATAATTACACCAAAAAATAAAATGCCTAGAAATAAACTTAATCAAGGGGGTGAAAAAATAAATAAAATTAAAAAATAACTCCTCCTGTATCTACTACCCAGGTTAAAATACAGTACATTACCAATACCTCAGAAGCTCTTAGTGTATGCTCTATAGCACCCTCCCACACCCGGGGGTGACCCCAATCCTGGATCTTATGTTATTTTCTTGCTTTTGTTTGTAATTTTGCCACCTAATGTATGATTCTCTTGAAAATGCATTGCTTAATTTTTATTTTAATACTTACATAAAAAGGAATTGGGGTGAATGGGTGGCTCAATTGGTTAAGCATCTGACTCTTGATTTCAGCTCAGGTCTTGATCTCAGGGTCATGAGTTCAAGCCCTGCATTGGGCTCCACACTGGGCATGGAGCCTACTTAAAAAAAAAAAAAAAGGAATCATACTGTTTGTATTCTTCCGTCATTTTTTTCTCTCATTGACTGAGCCTTAGATACATTTGTAACTTACACAAATTCAACTGTATAATAGGAAAAGGAAAGAAGACAAAAAAAATAGTAGGAATAGTAGAAGAATGATCATATAAATAATGTTAGCAATTCTCTTCCCCATCTAGAGTTATCAAATAAAATACAGGACACCAAGTTACATTTGAATTTCAAATAAACAAAAGATTTGTAGTATAACTATTACCTGGGACATACTTATACAAAAAAAAATTAGTTGTTAATCTAATATTCAAATTAAACCGGGCTTCCTGTTTTATTTTATTTGCTAAATCTGACGACCTCTCCCATCTCATTCAATGACCCTGTACCCAGAGTGCATGGGGCATAGAAAAGTGACTCTCCTTTCTTTAAGCCTTTTTTAATATCATGTGACTTTTATAGTGTGACAATTTCACAATGTTATGTGTAAATCCAGTGCTCAACTGTGGGAATAGTAATGTGTTCCAGTGCCGGAGGTAAAACCGGTTTGTTGGAAGATATGTTGGTCTCAAACATGGCACCTTCTCAGGTTATTTATTTTTTTTAAAGATTTTATTTATTTACTCATGAGAGACAGAGAGAGAGAGAGAGGCAGAGGGAGAAGCAGGCTCCCAAGGAGCAGAGAGCCTGATGCGGGACTCAATCCCAGGACCCTGGGATCATGACCTGAGCCGAAGGCAGACGCCCAACCATCTGAGCCACCCAGGCACCCCAGGTTATTTTTGAAGGTAATTTTGATTATACACAATTTTACAGTAAGCATATGCAGCCTCTAATAGCAGAGACTCAACTGTGGCATTTTAAATACAAGAAATTACCTCCTCATAAGAAGGTAGTCTAGAGATAGGCAGTGCAGAGATGATATAAAGGACTCAAGTGTCATCAGGGACTCAGACTCCTATCTTTCTGCCCCACCATCCTTAGTACTGACTTCTATCCTTAAGGTTACTTCATGGTTCAAAATGGCTACTAAAGATCCAGCCATCAAGTCCACATTCCAGGCAGGAAATATGAGAAGTAGAGGGCAGTATGAGCATTCACCAGCAGTCTATCCAATCTTAAATAGCTTTCCCACAAGTTCCTCCTAATAAGGTCCACATTGATCTCATTAGCCACCTCTAGCTGAACTGGAAGCTGAGAAATCTAATTTTTGAGAAGCACATTACCATCCAGGAAAAATCTCTATAACTAAGGAGGAAAGGGAAAGTGGATATTGGGTGGGCAATTAGTAGTCTTTGTCACTGATTTTTTCCTACCCCCTGAATAAGATAGGATTCCACTGTGACTGTTTTCAGAGGAAATCATCTAAACTCTTACTCATTGCTTCTGTCATATTCATTTTGGTCATATTCATTCCGATTATATTAACATATTTGAAAAACAACGTGTAGGGGAGCCTGGCTGGCTCAGTCCATAGAGCCAGAGACTCTTGATCTCAAGGTTGTTAAGTTCAAGTCCCATGTTGGGTATAGAGATTACTTAAAAATAAAATCTTTTAAAAAAAGAAAAACTGTACTATATGGTGGCTAACAACATAATTAAGAAAGGAAAAAAAGAAAAGCAATGTATAAATCTGTCTACAAATTTGCCATAAACTTTCCTCCTAACTACTACTACACAGCTGTAAATAAGTAGCCCCTTCATTTAAATTCTTCATAAACAACATACTTTGTAACACTTAAGTTTTAATGGCTGGCACTAATGAATGCAGTCAATATTTCTAAAGCAACACTTTAGCTTTATTAACAAATCTAACATCAATTTTTATACCAATAATCCACATTTAAAGGATCTTGCAAACAAGTCATGTACAAACATGATGAAAATCATCATGTTTCCTAAACTCTCTGGAGGGTGATCAGAGATACACTATTGAGCCATGGTTCTGGTCTGACAGAGGTGTGTATTGGATGCTACCCCTATCCCCCTTAATGTATCAGCAAACCACCATATCTAGTTTGTGGGTTTCCAGAATCCTTGTTTCCGCTCTGGGCCAGCATTTGATAGGCGTAGGAGGGTGCAGTGTAAAAAAAAAAAAAAAAAAAGGGAAACACCTTTTTTAAAAGAAGTTACAGAAAAAGTCAGGTAAGGAAAGAGTTTGAAATAAGGAGATAAAATGTCATTATAGAGCTATTTATATATGCTATTTACTAATGATTTGTTGCATGATCAAGAGTTGATTTACAGCAGAACTCCACTGTGCTCTATAGGATGCCTGCTGGCTCCCTAATCCTCAGCTTTTCCAAGTGTGAGGACCAGTTCTAGGAACAGAAATTGTCTTAGCTCAGGCTGCTATAACAAAATACAACTTTTCATTGTACCTTCCCACGATGGAGAGCAGAGACAGGAAGGAAGCTCTCTCGTGTTCTTATAAGGGGACTCGGCACATTCGTGAGGGCTCTACCCCCATCACCTCATTAGCTCCCAAAGACCCTACCTCCTAATATCATCACATTATGGGGCTTAGGATTTCAACATATGAGTTGGGGGGCGCACAAACATTCAGTCCATAATAGAAGGGCTGCCAACTCTTCCATCACATTCTCCCCCGTTAGCCTCCAAAGCCAAGTCCAGGAATAGAGTGATTAATGTCACTGCAGTTCATCTCTTGGCTCCCACTTCCAGACTCAGACTTACCAGTTTCCAAAGATGGCTGCGCATACCATGTGCTTGGACTACACAGTGATACAACTCACTACTGTCAAAAGGAAGGAAACAAAACATGTTGTTTGCTTTCACATGTTTTGGCTTTTGATCATAGGATTTCCTCAGCTTGGAATATCCTTTCCTGCATCTTCTTTATGAAAATTCAATTCATATTGCCAGGCCTAGTCAAGGGCTAGCTCTTCTGTGAAGCCATCCCTAATCTCCTGAGGCAGAACTAATTTAACCTTCCTCCATACTTTCAAGTCCCTTTAGTTTAGTGCTGGTAATTCTGCCTGGCATGCACTTTATTCTGTCTTGTATTAAGCATATTAACATGTTTTTCTCTTCCACTAGATTGGGAGCAACTTATGGTCTGGGAGCTGAGGTTAGTTCATCTTTGCTCATGATATGGAATCTCTTGGTCCCTGTGGCTCTTTGTTCAGAGAGGCCATCATCCCATGGTATTATCTGGGGAGAAGAACAGTCATTCTTTTTTTATTCACCACCAGTGAAGCCTGCATTGAAATGGAGTCACAAAGTTCTCTCAAGACCTAATCTGCTATAAACCAGTATTATATTTAACAAAGGACCATCTTGTGCTCCATCCAGAGGAGTATTTGTAGGGCAAGCGTGGCAAATCCTTCTTAAGATGCACCCCTAAAATCCAACCTGCAGAGTATTCTGGGAAGTCTCCAGTGTACTCTTTGGAAAACATGAGCCAATCACCACTAAAATCTATGTCTGTGTCTGTTACCTATTCCTTGACCTCTGTTCTTGTGCTGTCTCCATGGAAAAGAATTTTTAAAGAATGTCCAAAGCATAACTTTCCCTATCTTATCAGCCAGCTTCACAATCAGCTGGGGTCTAGCCTCAATCCCAGGGGTGAAGTTAGATGAGTAGCCACATATTTCCAACACACAGATGTTGGGAGGAGTGCTATGTTGATCTGGCTCTTATTCTCATCTAGTGGGACACTCAAGGGAGGAACCATCTACCCACTCATCAGTTGGCCTTTCTGCTTTCATTATTGCAAACACATTCATGTAAATACCAAACCTCTAAAATCAGCACTTTGAATCACAGCTTAGTCTATAGTCTGGGCCCAGTTTGAACTCTGGGAACATGCATTTCAAAATGAATATCAGGGTTTTTGCCACTGCAGTCCTTTTGGCTGGATAGGGCAAGGGATTAGCCAGGGAGGTGCAGGAATCAGAAAAATGCTCAGCAGTCTCTTTGCTTCTTCAGCCAGGCTACCAGACAAACCTCTGAATCCCCAGTGATTTGCACTCAGTGACACTGTGTTCTGAGAACAAACACTCTGTAAACATGGTAGAGTTAGAAAGAGCAGGGGATTTGAAATTAGATAAACCTGGGCTTAAGTCCTGGCTCCATCCCTTAGGAACTATGTGAATTTGGGATAAACCACTAAAATTTCTTGAAGGGCATATTATTTTTTAAGTAGTAAAATGGAGTTAATGCTTACCGCATAGGATTTGTGGAATGCATAACTGAGATAATGTAGGGCCCAGCACCCAGAAAGCATTCATTTAATAATGCCCACAATCTGTGCTTCTGAATTGTCAACAAAAGCTGGAGGGTAACAGGCAGTCCCTTCCATTGGCGCACAGTATTTTTGGATTTTCTTCATGTATTCACAGCTCATGTTTTTCTCACAATAACTATGGAATACTAAATACTAAATAGGACCTATCAGCTTCAATCTGAAATCTGAAATTTCCTTTTGTTCCAGCCAAATTGCAAAGCCTCAAGGACAACTAAACTTTTAGGTAGAATTTCAAAGGGTCTGAAAGCAGCTTTTGATAAAGATGAAACAATGATAAAGATACTAGGCCTTAGAAGATGGGTAACACCAGAGGGAGGGGATATAAGTGTGGCCTACATCAAGACTCTTGGATAAAAAAAAGAATATTTAATTACTGAATACCAAGTATGTGTCAGGCACCGCTTGGAGCCCTTCACATGGAAGGTTTGGTGTAATGCTTGCAATAACCCTTGGAGGTCATATCATTACTATCCCCATTTTGCAGATGGAAATACTGAGGCACAGAGACATTAAGTAATTTTGCAAGGTTATTTATTGGCAGAGCCAGAATTTGGATGCCAACTAGACCTTGAGCCTGTGATTTTAAGCATCATATATGATAGCAGCTGACATCTGGTATCTGTCGATGGCAAAATGCATGAGATACTCTAAGCATTTCATATGAATTCCCTCATAACAATCCTCCAACAACCCTTGAGCACCAGTGCCATCATTAACTCCATTTGACCAATTAAGAAAGTGTGGTTCAGAGAGTTAAATTATTTGCCCAACACCACCTAGCAAAGAAATGACAAGCCAAGATTCCAACCTAACTAAACACTTCGGTTCTGTGGCCTGTGCTCTTGATAACTATCTTACATTGGCTCTCCGGGTAGAACAGGTACGATTAACCACATCTAACAGATGAAAAAGCTAAGGTCTCATAGCCACTCAGCAGAAACGGGACATCAGTTCAGGGTCCCTAAATCTTGGCTTCTACTACGCCACCTGACCACTTCCCGTGGAGAACCGGACCACGTCCCATGAAGACCACCAGATGGCTTGGGATTCAGTCAGCCAGGCCTTCCGCAGTTCCGCCTCTGACAAATAGGTAGCTCCAAGGCAGCTTCTCGGGCTTTGGTTATGCCACAACAGTATGGTGGATTCATTGCTGTTCTTTTGTGGTATTCTCAAGCTGAGAAGTCCCGAAGACCTGATCTAAGAAGACGATAAAGAAAAAATAAGCCCAGAATGTTTCCCCCTAATCCTCTCCCTCTCCCCTTCAGGCCTTACAGGAACTGCACTGGCAATTACCATAAGAAAACCAATCATTCAGCCAGCGCTACCTAACAAATCGCCTTGAAACTATTAGAAGTGACAGATGAGCGCAAGGTCCTGGAAGGCACATGTTCTTGATTCCTTAATTGCCGCCTGACTGAAAGCATGAGGCAAACAATATTGAGACTCTTATCTCGGAAATGCACTACCTCAGATGTCAGAAGACGCATGCGGTACATGTACTTATTAAATGGGCCTACTGAAACCTTGTTTTCTCAATATTAATTAAGAGATGCTAATATAACCCAGCATCTGCAAACGAGCCAAGAAGACATCTGTGGATTGCTGGGACAAGTACTTCATATTTTTATAACCCTTTTATTTTTTTTAATAGATATTTATTTATTTATTTGACAGAGACAGAACAAGCAGGGGGAAGGCAGGCAGAGGGAGAGGGAGAAGCAGGCTCCCTTATATCCTAGAGGTATTAGAAAGCTAAATTCCAGTGTTTATAAAAGTACCTTGAGCTACTTAAGCTATTAAAAAGGTTATAAAGGGGCACCTGGGTGGCTCAGTTGGTTAAGTGTCTGCCTTCCACTCAGGTCATGATCTCAGGGTCCTGGGATCGAGCCCCACGTTAGGCTCCCTGCTCCGCAGGAAGCCTGCTTCTCCCTCTCCCACTCCCCCTGCTTGTGTTCCCTCTCTTGCTGTGTCTCTCTCTGTCAAATAAATAAATAAAGTCTTCAAAAAAATAAAAAAATAAAAATTCAGTTTTCTACTGGATCACACAAGGATGATCCATACATTTGGAGAGGTCATTAACAGCCATTACCCACTCAGGCGTAGGAATTTTGAAAAATGTATCCTACTACATGAAAGAATAGGGCAATCTGCAATAATGTAGAATTACAGTGTCCTACTATACCAGAACACGTGAGTGTTCAAAGATAACTGAATAGAATTAATAGTAGAATGAAAGCCAACAGGCATTGTTTTCAATTTCTTTAAGGTGGCCTAAAAAGAAAAGCCTAATCCAATTGCTGGTGAGGAGAGGTGGAGAGAAAGAGTGAAACCATGTAAGATAATGCTGAGCCAGTAAATAGAAATTTTGAATAGGTAACGGTGTAGTAAAGCTGTTCAAATTTGATGGTGGTGTAGATCTCTGTATATGAAAATAAATAAAAGTGATTAGAAGACTGTTCTAGTAAGTGGATTACAGTCACTGCAAAAATTGTGCTTTAGGAGTGAAATATGTCATAGAGGAATTCAAGACTTTGGGGGAGTTGTCAATGTCTCAGGACATATTTCCCTTGAATGGCAAAGGTCATCGATGTATGAAAGGAGAGTAGAAATTAACTACACCAAGTGGGTAATGATGGTTCTTCTTGACTTATAGGCATACAGGAGATCTTCACTTTTTCTTAATGCTCTTCTCTCTTTTCCAACTTTATCTACAGATGAAATCTAGTCCTTTTATAATCAGAAGAGACATTCAGTATTACCTCCTGGCCATCACCAGAGGTAGCATGTAGAGAAGGGTTGTACCAATACAGTGTTCATGGGAGTGTAAATTGGTGACTCCTTTTGGAAGGCAATTAGCTGTACCAATAAAATGTTTAAGTTGAATATCTTCAACCCAACAATTTATCTTTTCTGTGCCAAGATATGTATATATAAGGACAATCATGGCAGTGTTGTTAAATAGCAAAACTTGGAACAACCCAGTGTTCATCAATAGGATATTGGTTAAATAATTTAAGTTACATACATACTAAGGAATAAAAGGAAGACTTTTAAAAGAACAAGGTGAAGGGCGCCAGGGTAGCTCAGTTGGTTAAACGTCTGACTCTTGGTTTCGGCTGAGGTCATAATTTCAAGTGTCTTGAGGTTGGGCCCCACATCGGGTTCCTTGCTGGACATGGAGCCTGCCTGAGATTCTCTCTCTCCTTCTCCCTCTGCCCCACCACCATGCTCTCTCTCTATATATAAAATAAATAAATAAATCTTAGGGAAAAAAGAACAAGATGAATATGTAACTAATGACATGGAAGGCTGTCCATAGTACATGGTCAAATGAGAACAAATTGCAGAACAATGTGTGTGTAATCTCATTCCTTATACGTGTATATACACATAGACACATTCACACGTGCACAGAAAAACTCGAGAGATAGAGAAACTAAAGCGTTAACAGTGGTTAGTTCTGCAAAGGTGAGGGGGAAGAGTGGAGAGGACTTTCACTTTTTATATTTATATATTGCTTAAGGTTCTTTTTAAATCATAAGCATGTATTGTCTTGCAAAAAAAAGGTTTTTCATCCAAAGTAAGCAATCTGACAGTAAAATGGATACATGTTGGTGTATCTATACAAAAATATTTAGGCAGTAAAAACGAATCAATGTGGGTGAATCTCACAAACATAATATTGAGCAAAAAAAGAAAAAAGCTCACCCAGCGTGAGCCTACATATATAAAAATCCAAAACATGCATACAACCTAAATAACATTGTTTAGAGATACATAAAGAAGAGCAAGGGGTTGGCAAACACAAAATTCAGAACCGTGGTTAATGCTGGAGAGGAGGAAGGAGTACCCAAGGTACTTCAAGAAGATTTTGGTTATATCCTATTTCTTAGGCTGGACAGTGGATATACGGATGCTCATTTTATTATTATTACTTAAACACTATGCATATGTTATATATACTGTCCTATATATATGACAGATTTCGTGCATATAAATTACAGCATAGATTTAATAATTAAAATTTAAGCAGAAGAAAAAAAACGCATCGATGTTATTCTGAAAAAAAATCATTACACACACACACACACGCACGCACGCAATCAGATTAACTCATTCACGGTGAAGGTTTAGAAGCTGAGTGGACCCGTTAAAGTCTGACCTGAGGGGCAGATGCAATTTAGCTGACAGGTCTCTAGAGATCTGAAATCCTACCACCAAGGAATGAATGAATGGCGTAGATTTGAGGCAGTAGAAAGAAGAGGTGAATTGAAGGCAAGGACTGTTCCTGGTGTTCCCACATTACATCACAACACATGGAGAGCAGCTAAAATCTTCTCCCAAAGAGCTCAGGGAGTGAATGACTATACTATAAAACTTCTCTTCAAGGCTCATACCAGGAAACCACTCTCAAGTCTGATATACTGACTGCAGCCATGTCGATGAAGGGCTTCCGGGATGACCAGTGAACTCTGATAACTCGGCTAAAATATCCACTGAATTGAACCTAAATATTTGAATTAATAGCTCTAGAACAACATGGTTTTTGATATGTTCATGCTTCATGGAACATTCTGCCGTGAGTTCCTATTAATTAACTGAAACAACTCTAACGGCCCCACCACCTTCACTCTCCCCCACCAAAGAAGAGAAAATGGAAAAAAAAAAAAAAAAAGGTTTTCATTTGCTCAGATGACATCCTGGTTTTGTGGAAACGATTTCAAATCCTTTGTTTCTTAATTGATACTTTTCCCCTAGTAATTAAAGTATGGCAATAAATAAGGACGAAGCCTTTTATATTGCTTGACAATGATGGGGTCAGGCTCTCAGTCTCATATTCATCAGCGCGAGATGGGAAGCGGCAGCACGATGGGGGAAACCCATCTGTCTTTATTAAGACTTGGCACCAAAGGAGGACAGAATAGAGAAGAGCTCATTTAGTAAATGGCACTTCCCATTCTGCAAAGCGACAGAAAATTTACTGCCCTGTCAGCAGGAAAAAAATAATCCACTCAGAGAAAGTTGTTGTATTAGGGAGATTTAAAGAGAAAGAGCTTTTTAGTGATATTAGAAAGGATAAAAATTTCTACCTAATAATACGTAACTAAGCAGGACAAAAAAATCTGCTCCAAGCCATTGTTCACGTGGCCTCCCTCTGAGACCCTTCCCTTCTAGACCGATTGGTATCTTTTCCATTATTTAAGGCCAGAAACAAGCCCCAGTACTACCTGAAGCCTTCGTTAATTTCAGTCTAAACTGGTTTCATCTTCCCACTGCCATACTTCCTAGTGGGCATAATTTAGCATTGTAACAACTCAGCATTTTACCATGTATTGTCATTCCCTGATTGTTTTATGGACTGGTTTGTTTTGCCCAACCAGACTGGAAGTTTCTTCTGGACGGAGACTGTGTCTTCAGTACTCTCGGAGCTCCTTCTAGCACCTGACAGGGTGCTGAGCACATCATAATTGTTCAACAGATGCTTATTAATTGATTTTTTTTTTCTGATCTAAATCCCACTCTCCATGGTGACCATCTTCACGAAACAAAAACCTGAAAAAGATAGCATAATTTCTTAAATAACTAAAAGGTATTTATCAAAGTAATACACAAACAGGATTAAAACCTAAACGAAGACAGGAGGGTCTCTGATGCAAAGCAACAGGCTTCTGGTCTACCAAGCCGAATCCCATATTTATGCTCTCCAGGATAACCTCTTTTACCTGTTCTGCTGTTTCTGCTTGTAGTTACCTCCTCCTACCTCTACATAAAATGCCTCTACCACTCAGTCTCATTTATATCATTCTCTCTTCCCTCCCCCATTCATTTAATAGAGTTACATAATTATTTTGATTCCTCTATCGGTTGCTTTGAATCTTACATATTATGGGTGCAGTGCCTTTATTACATGTTGTCTTCCCTTCTCTTCCTTTTACCTCCCCAATTTTTTCACCTGTTACAAGCTTCGCTCGGAGATATTGCAAGTTCGGTTCCAGGCCACGGCAAGAAAACAAACTGCACAATAAAGCGAGTCAAATAAATTTTTGGCTTCCCAGCGCATATGAAAGTTATGTTTAAGGTGTACCATCATCTATCAAGGGTGCAATGCCATTATGTCTAGGAAAAATGTCTATACCTTAATTAAAAAAATACTTTGTTGCTAAAAAGTGTTAACCATCATTGGAGCTTTCTTTTTTCTTTCTTTCTTTTTTTTTTTTTTTTTTGAGAAGGGAAGGAGGGAGAGCAGGGGGAGGGGCAGAGGGAGAAGGAGAATCTTAAGCGGGCTCTGCACCCAGTGTGGAGCCGATGTGGGGCTCAAGGTCAAGACACTGAGATCAGGACCTGAGCCAAAATCAAGTCAGATGCTTAACCTACTGCGCCATCCAGGCGCCCCATCATTGGAGCTTTGAGGGAGTCATCCTCATTTTGCTGGTGGAGGGTCTTGCCTCATTGATGACAGCTGCGGACTGATCAGGGTGCTGGTTGCTGAAGGTTGGGATGACCATGGCAATTTCCTAAAATAAGACAACAATAAAATTTGCTGCATCGATTGACTCTTCCCTTTCAATTGGACACTTAGAGGTCATTGTAGTGTTAATTGGCTTAATTTCAATAATGTTGTGTCTCAGGGAATAGGGAGGCCCAAGGAAAGAGAGAGAGACTGGGGAACAGCCTGTCAGTGGATCAGTCAGAACACGCACAACATTTATCAATTAAGTTCCCTGTCTTAAATGGGCGCAGTTCATGGTGACCCAAACCAGTTATAATAGTAACATCAAAGATCACTGATCACAGATCACCATAGCAAATATAATAATAATGAAAATGTTTAAAATATTATGGGGGGGCGCCTGGGTGGCTCAGATGGTTAAGCATCTGCTTTCGGCTCAGGTCATGATCCGGGGGCCCTGGGATCAAGCCCTACATCGGGCTCCCTGCTCAGTGGGGAGCCTGCTTCTCCCTCTGCCTCTGCCTCTCTCTCTCCCTGTCTCTCATGAATAAATAAATAAAATCTAAAAAAAAAAAATATTATGAGGGGGTGCCTGGGTGGCTCAGTCGGTTAAGGATCTGACTCTTGATCTCAGCTCAGGTCCTGATCTCAGGGTTGTGGGTTCAAGTAGCATGTTGGGCTCCACACTGGGAGTGGAGCGTACTTAAAAATAAAATAAAATAAAATAAAATGTGAGAATTACAGAGCACATATGCTAAATCCACATAACCAGATATTTTCTCTAGCATATTGAAAAGTTGGATGGCATTCGTATGATTTTGCTAAATAAGAGTTGTGTTCAAATTTGCACTTGTTTGCCCATGCTTGAGCAATCTTTGCTAAACCATCATCCCAAGCCTGAAAGATAAAAATAATTTAAATGGAATTGTGCATATTTGTTTGGATTAAAGTTTTTCTAATGACTGTCATCAACTAAACTTTGTTTAAAGTTATTATTTTACGGGGGGCCTGGGTGGCTCAGTCGTTAAGCATCTGCCTTCGGCTCAGGTCATGATCCCAGGATCCTGGGATCGAGCCCCGCATCAGGCTTCCTGCTCCTCGGGAAGCCTGCTTCTCCCTCTCCCACTCCCCCTGCTTGTGTTCCTGCTCTCTCTCTCTGTCAAATAAATAAATAAAATCTTAAAATAAATAAAGTTACTATTTTACTAAAATATAGTTTTCTTTGGTATTAAAAAATATTGTGAGAATTACCAAACTGTGACATAGAGATGAGAAGTGAACAAATGCTGTTGGCAAAATGGCGCCGATAGAATTGTTCATCACAAGGTTGCCACAAACCTTCAATTTGTAAAAAAAAAAAAAAAAAAAAAAAAAAGCAATATTTGCAAAGCACAATAAAACAAGGTATATCTGTATGTTTTTTTTTTTAAGATTTTATTTATTTATTCATGAGAGACAGACAGACAGAGAGAGAGGGGCAGAGGGAGAACTTGATCCCAGGACTTGATCCCAGGACCCCAGGATCACAACCTGAGCCGAAGGCAGACGCTTAACCCACTGAGCCACCCAGGTGCCCTACTTTTTTTCTTTTAAGATTTTATTTATTTATTTGACAGACAGAGAGCACAAACAGAGGGTGCAGCAGGCAGAGAGGGAGGGAGAAGCTGGCTCCCCGAGGAGCAGGGATCCCAATGTGGGGCTTGAGAACTTGATCCCAGGACTTGATCCCAGGACCCTGGATTATGACCTGAGCCGAAAGCAGGCGCTCAACTGACTGAGCCACCCAGGTGACCCTGCCTGTATGGTTTTTTGCCCTCTTTCTATAATCATAATCAAGTCTTCCATACTTCGTCTGTAGGTTAATCTGAAATTTAAAATCAGTCATCAGTGTTTACATTATCATGACTACGTACGTTGCATTTACCTCAGGGCCAAGAATTAGGTTATATTTCCTTTCTTATCCAGCTTTTTCATCTTTTTTCTGGAGTTTCTAGTAGCTTTTTTCTCCCACCTTATTTTATCTGCCTGTATCACATTCTCCATTTGATTGTTGCTTTCTTTTCAAAGTCTCCATCACAACCAATGAATGGAAACTTTTTTTCTGGAAACTTCCTTCCCACAGGCCTTCAACTACAGACTCCATTGTGGGCCAGTTTCTCTCTAGACTTACTTCACAGCTACCATCCTGTAACTACATTGCTTCCTGGGTTGGAGCCACTCTTCAAGAATCGATGTCTTCCTCCTTCTTGGTTTATTTCCTCTTTTTTGTTGGACTAAATCCTCGATTTCCTTTGAATGTATTTGATGCAGATTAATTCCAGAAGACATCTGTATCTGAAAATGCTTTTATTCTACTCATACTTGACTGATAATTTAACTAGTTATAGCATGCTGTGCTGAAGAAAGTCATTTTCTTTTTTTAAAGAATTTTATTTTTAAGTAATCTCTACACCCAGTGTGGGGCTTGAACTCACAACCCCGAGATCAAGAGTCACATGCTCTGCCAAGTGAGCCACCCAGGCGCCCTGAAAGTCATTTTCCTTTAGAACTTTGAAGGCATTGCTCCAATGTTGTCTCACCTGTGAGATTGCTGATAAGAAATCCTATGTCAGGGCACCTGGGTATCTCAGTGAGTTAAGCATCTGACTCTTGGTTCCAGCTCAGGTCATGATCTCCAGGAAGAGGGATTGAGCCCCATGTCTGGCTCCAGGCTCCAGGCTTCGTGCTCAGCATGCTTGGGATTCTTACCCCCTTCTCCCTCTCCCTCCGCTCCTCCCCGACTTGCACTCTCTCTCCAAAATAAATAAATTAATTTAAAAAAAAAGAAATCCTATGTCAATATCATTCTCACTTCTTTGTAGGTTACCACCTGTTTTTCTTAGTGGAAGTTTTAGAGGATGTCTCTATACTTTGTATTCCAAAATTCCACAAAAGTATACTCTGAAAAAAATCTCTTGTTTTATTTCTTTAATCATTCTATTTTATTCTCTCTTGAACTCCTATTAGTCAGATGTTGGATCTCCCAGGTTTACCCTCTCTATGGATCATTTTTTTTCTATCTCATTTTACTTCTTTTAGTCTTTTTTGTGTTACTTTCTTTGATATTTCCTCAACTCTATCTTCCAGCTCTTCCCTTGAATTTTATCTCAGAAATGATATTTTTATTTCAAGAGAACTTTCTTTTCTCTGATCATTTATTTTCAAATATCCTATTCCTCTTACATAAATGCAATGTTTTCTTGAATCTCAGTATACTAATTAGAGTGTTTGCCTCTCTTTGCTTTTTTTCTCTCTCTCAAGGATCCTGTATTATTTTTTTTTCTATTTGTTTATCAAATTTCATTTTGAAAGCCTTCCTCAAATATCTGGTGGCCATTGATTTTTTTTGTTGTTGTTCACATGGAAGAAATGAGGCAATAAAAAAGTGATTGAGAGCTTCATATACATGAGTAGGGAGCTAGCCATTTTGTTGGGGGGATTTCTAAGTGCAAAAATGTCAAATACTTTTCTCTTGGACCTCTCAATATCTTCAAAGAATAACAGTCCAGTTTTTTGGAGCTCATGGAGGAGGGCATTCTGTCCACCAGAGTGGGGAGGGGACAGGGAAAATCGACTCTATTAAAAAAAATGACTTAATTCTTTCTCCCCACTGCTGCCTCACACCTCACTCATTCTCTTTTTCAAACCTAGCATTTATTCAGGCAAGAGTGACCTTCTCTTTCACCGTTTCACCCCTTTGCAAGTATCCTAAGCTGTGGTTTCATGGGTTACAACTCCTCCATCTGCTTTCCAGCATTCATCCAACATTTATTCACTGATGGCCTTTTTCCCATTCTCTTCATGATGGCAAAATTTTATCTTTTGTATTCCTTTGCTGCTTTGGGATGTACAGGCAATATACACATGTCATCTGTCTGCCATCTTTAACTTATTGAAATACATAAACTTGTTTTGATTACAGTCTGAGCTCTCACGGTGCTGTTCATCTCATTTCTTCTGGGGTACAGCACTCAAGAGCATCATACTCATTGCTGTGATAGCATCCACCTGATTTAGTACTAAAAGCCCATTATACAGGATACTGAAACATTACAACAGTAAACTTCCATTTACTCCCTTCTTAAGCAGAATTCCCTTTTGTTTTCCAGCTTCATTAAGATATAATTGACATATAACATATGTAAGTTTAAGGTGTACAACATGATGATTTGATAGGCATATATATTGCAAAATGATTACCACTATAAGGTTAGTACTATATGTAGTTACGACCTCACATAGTTACTTTTATTTTCATGGTGAGAACTTTTAAGAGGCACTCTTAACAACTTTCAAGTATACAGATACAGTGTTGTTCATTATAGTCACCATGCTGTACATTACAGCCCCAGGACTAATTTATCTTATAACTGGAAGTTTGTGCCCTTTGACCGCTTTCACTCACTTTCCTCACTGGCCCACACTGGCAACCACCAATCTATGTTTCTATAAGTTCATTTTTCTTTTTTTTAGATTCTACATATAAGTGATATCATACAGTATTTGTCCTTCTCTGATTTATTTCACTTAGTATAATGGCCTGAAGGCCATTATGATTTTGCAAATGGCAGGATTCTCTCCTTTTTATGGCTGAACGATATTCCATTTCATATATAGATATAGATACCCATTCATCTGTCAACAGACATTTACATAGTTTCCAAGTTTTTATTATTGTAAATAATGCTGCAAAAAAACATGGGGGTGCAAATCAATATCGCAATTTCTTTTTGTTTGAATATATACCCAGAAATGGGATTGCTGAATCATATGGTAGTTGTATTTTTAGTTTTTGGAGGAACTGCTGTAGTGTTTTCTGTGGTGGCTGCACCAGTTTAGATTCCTACTGAAAGTGCAAGAGGGTTTCCTTTTCTCCACATCCTCACTAGCACTTTTCTCTTGTCTTTTTGATAATAGCCATTCTAATAGGTGTGAGGTGGTAGCTCATTGTCATTTTGATTTGCATTTCCCTGATGATATGTGCTGTGGAGCACATTTTCATACACCTATTGGTCATTTGTATATCTTCTGTGGAAAAATGTCTATTCAGGTCCTTTGCCCATTTTTAATTGGATTACTTGTTTGTTTTTCCAATGAGTTGTGTAAGTTCCGTATATATTTCGGATATTAACCCCCATCAGATACATGATTTGCAAAATATTTTCTCCTATCTTGTAAGTTGCCTTTTCATTCTGTTAGCCATTTCTTTTTCTGTGTAGAAGCTTTTTAGTTTGATGTAGTCCCACTTGTTTATTTCTGCTTTTATTTTGTCGCTTGGGCATTTTGTGTCATATCCAAAAAGCCTTTGCCAAGACCAATGTCAAGGAGTTTTTTCTCTATGTTTTCTTCTAGGAGTTTTCAGGTCTTACATTTAAGTGTTTAGACCATTTCAAGTTAATTTTCGTGAATGATATATGGAAGGGGCCCAGTTTTATTCTTTTGCATGTGAATTTCATTTTCCCAACCTCATTTATTGAAGAGACTATCTTTTCTCCATTGAGTATTTTTGGCTCCCATGTCAAATATAAGTTGATCATATATGTATGGGTTTATTTCTATGCTCTTGATTACGTTCCATTGGTTTATGTGTCTGTTTTTCTGTCAGTACCATACAGTTTTAATTACTATAGCTTTGTGATATAGTTTCAAATCAGAAAGAGTGATGCATCCAGCTTTGTTCTTCTTTCTCAAGATTGTTTGGGCTATTCATGGTATTTTGTGGTTCTATATGAATTTTAGGATTTTTTTCTATTTCTGTAAAAAAAATAAGCAGATTTGGGGCACCTGGATGGCTCAGATGGTTAAGCGTCTGTCTTCAGCTCAGGTCATGATCCCAGGGTCCTGGGATCAAGCCCCACGAGTTGGGCTCCCTCCACAGCAGGGAGTCTGCTTGTCCCTCTCCCTCTGCCCCTGCTTGTGCTCTCTCTCTTGCTTACTCTCTCTCTCAAATAAATAAATAAAATCTTTTAAAAAATAAGCAGATTTTCTATACATAGACCAAGGTGTCTGATAAAGTACTAGTACAGTCAGTTCATTAGGCAACTACTTGTCTTTTCCCCCAGGGCAGTGGTTCTTAACCTGAGGAGCTTGTTAAAAATACATATTATTGGGGTGCCTGTGTGGCTCAGTCAGTTAAGCAACCAACTCTTGGTTTTGGCTCAGGTCATGATCTCAGGGTCATAAGATTGAGCGGGGAGCCTGCTTCTCTCTCTCCCTCTGCCCCTCCTCCTGCTCATGCACTCTCTTTCTCTCTCTAAAATAAATAAATAAATCTTTTAAAAAAATACATATTCGGGGCGCCTGGGTGACTCAGTCGTTAAGTGTCTGCTTTGGGCTCAGGTCATGGTCCCAGGGTCCTGGGATCGAGCCCCACGTCAAGCTCCCTGCTCAGCGGGGAGTCTGCTTCTCCCTTTCCCACTCCCCCTGCTTGTGTTCCCTCTCTCACTGTGTCTCTCTCTGTCAAATAAATAAATAAAATCTTGAAAAAAATACATATTCTCAGTTCTCAGCCCTGCAGAAGATCTGGGATAGAGCCAACATTCTGTATTTTGAAAGAGCTCCCTAGGTAATAAAGCATAGCCCTGGTTAAAAACCACTGACCACTGGAAGGCCAGCAACAGCAAGTCTGAGTCACTCCCATTGTCATTCCTCCTCATTCCAACCCCTATTATTGCTGACTTTAGGGTGACATGGGAAGCTCTAAGGTGAGTATTTTTAGAGAATAGTTGCTGCCATGGCTACCTCAATAAAAACCCACCAAGTAATTAATACAAAATTGACAGATTTAATCTGTGCTGAGAAAATTCACTTGTCCAAGTTCATCATGTGAGCGATGAAGATAGAGCAGTACTTGGACCAATCACCATATGTAGTCCAAGCCAGATGGTACTATCCCTTCTAAATGTCTAAATATATGACAGGAAGGTAAGAAATTATATTATCACCGTGCTAGAGCTTAGCTACCAGAAAAAAAAAAAAAAAACCCAAAACAAAACACCTTCCTGTAAGGATGAAATAAGCAAAGTCTGAATTTGAGCAATGTGTACTAGGTTTGATTGGGTGGAAGGGTTATTTTTAAAAGGGAGCATTAGGGTTCTCTAATCAGGACAAACTGACATTATTGATTCACTGTCTTAAGGCCTACAAGCTCTTTGGGAACTTTGACATTTCGCCCCCAGGGGAATCAGAAATGAGCCAGACAGAGCTGCTGATTCGCAAATACTAAGAAGGAGACCTTAGACATAGCTTCAGTACCAGGGCAGGGGTATGATGCAGTGGCTAAGAGCATGCGTTTAGAGTCAGACACAGCTGGGGGCTAAGAGATTAGTCTCCATTACTTACTAGTTGTGTGACCTGGAGCAAACTGCCTAACCACTGCAAGATTCATTATTCCCTTCTGTAATTTCTAAAGCAAACCCAACTGTCAAGCTTTGGTGCCTCTGTATGGGCAGCTCCCTCTGCTCAGAATACCACTCACCTCCTTTTACCTTGACCAACTCCTACCCATCCTTCAGGTCCCGAATCAACGTTGCCACTTTCTGGAAGCCCTGATCCCCCCGATCAGAGTGAGACAAATCTGTGTCTCCTCCCCAAGTGCACTAAACACAACTTCAATTATAATACATGTATGGTAATTGGTAGTTTTTAAGAATTTGTTTCTTCCACACACGAGGAGCCAGCAGACTAGGGCCTGTGTGCTAAATCTGACCCACGACCTCTTTTTGTATATCCCTCAAGAATGGTTTTGGGGGCGCCTGAGTGGCTCAGTTGGTTAAGCGACTGCCTTCAGCTCAGGTCATGATCCTGGAGTCCCGGGATCGAGTCCCGCATTGGGCTCCCTGCTCAGCAGGAAGTCTGCTTCTCCCTCTGACACTCCCCCATCTCATGCTCTCTCTGTCTCTATCTCATTCTCGCTCTCAAATAAATAAATAAAATCTTAAAAAAAAAAAAAAGAATGGTTTTGGCATTTTTACAGAGTTGGTTCAAAAAAGAGGAGTATGCGGGGCGCCTGGGTGGCTCAGTCGTTAAGCGTCTGCCTTCGGCTCAGGTCATGATCCCAGGGTCCTGGGATCGAGCCCCGCATCGGGCTCCCTGCTCGGCGGGAAGCCTGCTTCTCCCTCTCCCACTCCCCCTGCTTGTGTTCCCTCTCTCGCTGTCTCTCTCTCTCTGTCAAATAAATAAAATCTTAAAAAAAAGAGGACTATGCAATAGAGATCTTTAAGTGTCCCACAAAGCCTAAAATATTTACTATCTGGCTCTTTACAGAAAAAGTTTGCTGACCCCTGCCATAGATGATTAGCAATTTAAAGGTGAGGACTAATTTTCATTACACTGTGTGTCCTATTCCTAACTCAATGCCCGCCACATAATAGGCACTCAGATGTTTGTCGAATGAAAGAATGAATTCACTAGTCTAACCAATATTTTTTAAAGTATAATTTATGACAGGAGCAAGAAACAACGTTATTTTGTCTCCCAATGTGCAAGGAAAACTTACTCTGTTGGGGTAAATTTTTTCTGACCCTGGATGGAAATTTGGATGGACCACATGACTTTTCTGTTCATTTCTTCAAGAATCAACAGGCGTCAGATCACTCGAAGTCACAAAACATGAACTTGGTTCGGTAATCAGGACATATTCAGTCCGAGATATTAATCAAATTCTTCAGGCTTACTTAGAGATAAGGTCCCCGTTCCCACCCCATGCTAAGGCCTACAGGTCATGGCCACCTGCCTTTGGAGAAGGAGGGGATGATAGGTTTTCTTCTTTTTCTCTCCACTTGCCAACTCCTATATGGACCCTCACCCAGGCGGAGCAGGAATACAGAAGACAGTAAAGGGATTAGTCAATTCTTCCTTGGTAGAATGAATGGCTTCCCACTTTCTGGGTCTCCAGCTCTTCTTTGGGTTCTTTAAAGGCCCCCATCACTGAGGACCCCTCTCGTGCAATTTGGGAGACCTGGATTGATGCATCTCTATTCAGGTTCGTAGTTTACAACTCCTCCTTCAGCCCCTATCTCCAGCTATTTTTTGCTGGGGTCTCTCCACCCCTCTAGGTGGCTCTATTAGACAGGGTCCAGGGTGACCCCACCTTGGCTCTCTCTCTTGCATGGCCCGCATTTGGTTCCCAGGAAAGAAACATCCGTTGCCCTGACAAATCCTGGGAATGCCAGCCAATCCCAACACAGTCAGCCCTGTCCTCCTGCCAAGGGCCACATGAGCTTTCTCAGAATGGGGGACAGCCCCGATCCTCTGCCTCTACTGCAGGGAGCAAATGTCAAGCTCTCTGCACGGTCCGGTGAAACACCCTCTCACTAGGGTTGAAGTGAAGGAGGTAACATACCCCATACCCCAGGACTCCTGTGGAGGGTGGTGTGAAGTCTTAGCCTGGCAACAGATTTCTCTAAAGAAATGTTTTCACAAGTTTTCCTTCCCACTCTTCTCCACAATCCGACTTCTTTTCATTTCTTGGAATCTGTTCTGGAGCATTTCCTCTATAAATTCTGTATATGATGATCTGACTTTGGAATTTCCCATCTATTGTAGGGGCACCTTTTATGTCTCTCTGGAAACTTGACTTTTACTAATATCATGTTACCTAGGGCTTATTTTGTTCTAATTAGGAAAGAAAAATTAGACTGCCCCTGGCTAAACTTTGTATCCAAGTAGCCTTATTCTCTTCTGACATCTAAAAATTTGAGATGGCGGCATGAACACATACTGAGCATCTACCATGTAGTGCTTGTTTCAAAGATATTTTCTCATATCATCCTCATGATGAGAGTCTTTCCCACCTTTACACGAGAAAACTTAGTCTCAAAGAAATTTATTGACTTTGTCAAGGTAGCCCAGAAAATACAGATCAAAGCCAAGGCTGAAACCCAGGTCCATCTGACTTCAAAATCCATGGTGTGTTTGTTACACTATAACCTTCGATGTTTTCCACCAAAATACCCTAAGTGGCAGAATCGAATGAACATGTATCCCTGAGACTGGGTAGCCTGAAGAGGTCCCACCCTAAGTGCAAAATTGCTCTTAAGTCTCACGCTTGATTATAAAAATGCTTACAAAATGTGCGTTTTGTTCTACAATATGTGTTTATTGTCATAGAAACTTATCGAAAATTATCGCTCAAATTACCTAGGTCCTCCCTACTGAATTTTCAAGTAAAATTAATCCTCTAGAAAAATGCATTATGTTTACCCTGTAGTTTCATGAGTCTTGAGCATACCACTCCAGTTTGAGCAACCCCAGCAGAGTCCATAAGATATTAGACTATGCCAGTAAAGTGTTAAGGATTTGAAGGGGAGTGATGTCTGGGTGGTTCAGTCAGTGAAGCGTCTGCCTTCTGCTCAGGTCATGATCTCAGGGTCCTGGGGATCGAGTCCCGCATCAGGCTCCCTGCTCAAGGAGGAGCCTGCTTCTCTATCTGCCTGACTCTCTCTCTCTCTCTCTCTGACGAATAAATAAATAAAACCTTAAAAAGAAGGATTTGAAGGGGATCCTCCACCCATCATAACCACCAGAATGAGGAAAATATAGAAGATGCAAGGCTGGTTAAGGAGAATTTGGGGATTAAGGGAAAAGTACTGCAGTAATTTCTTAAAGATTGGCATAACACTGTTATTATTATATCCTACCGTTATTATTATACACTATTATTACCAATTCTGTAGTAAAAATTGCTGATGACCATGAGTTGTTGGATGAACAATGCACTAATGACATTATAATATTGGAAAGGTGACATGAGGCCATTCAGCTGTTCTTAACCCGTAGGCCATGGAGCATGGAAATCCGTTTTTTTTTTTAATATTTTATTTATTTTTTTGACAGAGAGAGAGAGAGCACAAGCAGGGGGAGTGAGAGAGGGAGAAGCAGGCTCCCTGCTGAGCAGGAAGCCCAACACTGGACTCGATCCCAGGAAGCTGGGATCACGACCCAAGCCGAAGGCAGATGCTTAACCAACTGAGCCACCCAAGCGCCCGGAGCATGGAAATTTTATGCCTGCTTTTGAGGGAGGGGAAGGTCCACAGCTTTTATTAGGTTCTCTGAGGAATCCAAGACCCACAAGAGGTTAAGAACCACTGCTGAAAGAACAGAGAATTTGGGATCGCGCTGCCTTGTTTTCGAATACTTGCTCCAAGCTTACTAAATTGCATGGGATACTTCCTCCTTGAGCCTCAGTTTCCTACTTTGTAATATGAGGATAATAATACCCAAGTCACAGGGCTATTGTGAAGGTTCGATGAAATTCTCTCCATGAATCTCTTGAACTGAATAGGCATTCAAGAAATGTTAATCCCCTTCCTCCTGCCACAGTATCTATAACACGGGAGGGGCATTTCACGTACAGGTGGGTACGCCATTTATAATGGAGCACATACCCTGGATACATACACTTTCTTCAAAGATATTCTGCCTCACGCATAGACCCACCCCCCAACCAGAAATTCAGACCTAGATTCCAAAACCGACGTTACGGTTCCACAAAAGAATTCAAAATAAAAGTATTCGGTTGGTGCAGTGGGTCAAAAAAAAAAAAAAAAAAAAGAGGTGTCCCAAACCTGGGAACACATATAAGCATCCATTCTGTTTGTAAAGATGAAATCATGTAAATCCCACTACATGCTGGCATGCTTGGTTTCCATTCTAAGCATCTATTACTATAAGACCTCGGATGAAAAACCTCCCGATTTGAGCAGGAGATCTGATCCTCTGAAATGACACATGGAGAAGCTTTGACAAAGACAGGGAGTCTTCGCTAATCCTAGAGCTGCGTGAGGAAGCCTCGAAGGGGTTAAAGTGGAAGGCTTATACAAACTTTGCTTCTCAGCTTCTCTCTATCTCCTCCCTCTCGGGCTGCACACACAGCTAAGGCAGAGCAGAGCTGAATCATTACCTTTCCCGCATACTCTAAACTGTTGCCTGCGAAAGAGGACCTGGGGACTTAAGTGTTCAGACTGCTTGCATTCAAGTGCTCCAGACGGTATGTGCACATCCAAACAGGCACCCCTCTTGGCTCTTTGGAGTTTGTTTATAGGGAGCACGCATCTGAAACTGCACTCTGAAGCCATTAAGTGGCAACTGGCATTTTAAGTAACTAATACAAGGTGCTTTTCTGGGTTTGCGCTGGCAAGGTCTGACTCTTTAGAAGGATGAAAGAGAAAGCGTACTTTGCACGAATGTAGTCCTGCTTCTCTGGCAAAATGAGGCTTGCATTCTATTTTCCAGATATGCCAGAGATGTTCCCGAACAAGTTGCCTGTCGGTGCAAGCTTCAAAAGGGATACTTAAATGGCCAACCCCATTCATCCCGTAAGCCAAGAAAGGTAAGAGAGATTTGGAAATATTATGATGTTATTCACGGTGAAATGAGCGGCAGGATCTTATTTATCAGCAGGTGTGACAAAGAGGCACCATCTGCAGCAGAAGATACAGCAACTCCCACTTGAGAAAGCTTATTACTTAATGGCTCTCGCCATTGAAGAAGCACTTGCTGCTGGAATTGTTTTTTCATGGGGCTGATGTGAAACTAGATACTCTTAACAGCTTCTACCTCCCTTAGTTTTCTCACCCCCACACTGGGCAGATAAATACAAACAGAATGTGTGTGTTCACTCCTGCAAGCTGTTGCAATTGATAATTTCGGCTCTCTCTTCTGAATTGTTCCACTGATCATTTTCCTTACCTATCTGGTGGAATTGCCGATGTCATGCAGAAAAATGCAAAATTACCAAGTGAATTGTTTTCAGAACGTTATCGTGTTAAATAAAAAAGCAAAAGTAACTACTAGGAGCTCCTTGAGGACCAACACAGGGATCCGGGTACATTTCTCTCTATATCCTGAGCACTTAGCAGAGTGCCTGGTAGTTGATGGGCACTCAAAGGTTTGCTGAATAAATATCAATCTGATTTAGGTGGTCCAGGCAGAACTTTGTTGCTCTTATTGGGAACAAGTTTCACCCAAGGGATTCCTTTCAGGATTGATGGATGGAGAAAGCTCCACATTCCTTCATGATCTGGGTGGGTACATTATTATTTTACCTCTGTGAGGTTACACATACTAAGTTGATGTCGAACATTACCGAAGACTTGGTATTTTGATGTTCAGACCAAAACACAATTTTTTTTTTTTTTTAGTTACCAAGAGTTGTATTTACCAAGTTAATGACATGTAATCAGAAAACCAAAGGTGCATTCACATCGCTTGTGGGTATTTTGATTTACATTAGGCGTGAAGAAAACCAGATGTTCAGGCTAATGGTGGACATTGGACCATTATTAAATTAATCTCTTTCCCTTTGCAGTTCCCCCAAACTTCCCTCCCCCCCCTTTTTTTTTCTCCTCCGTCCTTTCCCAGTGTTTTCCTGCATCCCTATCTTTCTCTCTGCTTCCTAATCATTCCTTCTCTCCCACCTCTTCTTCATACATCCTTCATCATCTTACTCCTCCCATTGCTTCCTTCCCTTCTCCCACTTTCTCTCCCCATTTCCCCCCCTTTCCCCCCTAATTCCTTACCCTTTTTCCTATCCCTCGCTCTCTTCCTTATCCCTCAACAGCTTTCAATCACTTTACAAAGACTGGAGCCTGATGATTATTTTATAAGCTTCCCAGAAAGGACTGCAGAATTCTAAAATTGTGTAAGGGTCTTTCCATGAAAATCAGATCCTTCAGAATCAATAGAATTTCAATTTCTTTTGAAATTGCATTGTGCTTTTTCTTCGCAAATGGTGCAGAGCTTTTAACAGAGCAATCACATTCTCTGTGCAACCCATTAATTAGTTAGCAATGAGAGCTATGGCAGTTCTGTTTGGAAAGCTTTTACGAGAAGTTGTCACACGTACAGGACCAGAGTAACAAAGAGGATTTCCCAGTACCTAACTCTTCGTTTACTCATTTCAAAGTCCTTAATGTAGCTCGGAAATTAAATCAATAGACCTCTCTGAATTCGCCACGGTGTTCAGTCTCTTGCAGACTATAGAGGTTTTAAGAAATGTGTAATTAGTTTTCCAAACCCTCAAATGGAATGTGTAAGGAAATTGACAACTATACATGAGATCACTGTTCTCCACAACTTATCCAAGCTTCACAGAATTCTAATAAATATTTAATAAATATTCAGACCTGAGGAAGATTCAGGGTCGATTGTGTAGGAAGCAGACAATGTATTATCAACTGTTACTGAAAAGCATCTATAGACAGAATTAAACTTCCTAAAATTTAAGGCTGTAAACCCATCCCATGTAGTTTTCCTTTAAAATCATATAACGGATAGTAATTCAAGAGCAGAGTTTCTAACACAGTGATTATTCCTTAGTTCCAGATTATAATCAGGAATTTAGTTTCCTTTGCACAGTAAGAGATGAGGAAGAGGAATAAAAAGAAAATGGAGTTTCAGTCTCTTCCCCAAGGTATATTAGCAGGCAGAAGAGAAATAAGACTATGTTTCTCTTCAAATTGTCAGTGCTAGGTGGATTTCCTCATATCCATGCATTTATTCAATAATTATCGAACAGCTACTGTGAGCAAGGTTAAGGGATAGAATGTTGAAAAAAGATCCTCAAGGGGTTTATATATTACAACTTGGGGGAAAACACATGAAATAGATATTTACAATATTAGATGAATGTTAATTCTCTGGGAGTGATACAGAGCATGTGGGAATTAGGATTTAGGTGGGAAATTAAGGTCAGTTTCATGAGCTGAACCATAAAGAATGGTAGCATTTCCCCAAACAGAGATATGTAAAGATGAAAGGAACTGGTCAAACAAAAACATGAAGGCAGGGAAGTAGGTGACAGTGAACATTCCAGCTTGATGGGAATGAAGGATAGTGGAAGGATGTAGGTCAGCCAGGACCAGGGCGTTGCCAGCCTTGAATGCCAAGCTAAGGAGAATGGAGTGAAGTCCAAAGGCAATAAGGATCCTCAAAGGCAATATGTGGGCCTCCAAAACTTGACTCCTTTTTCACCCTATTTGATTAGTTGTAAAGAAATCATATGGTAATAGAGCGCAGAGTAAAAAGAGCAAGTCGAAGAAGATGACATATAGCTTGACACTTTTTTTATGAAGTTAAAAACAAAACTAAATAACATATTGTTTCAGGCATAGGGGTGTGTGTAAATAAAAGCAAGGTGATGATTCACAAAATTTAGAGTATTGATTATTTTGGGGGAGCAATATGTAGCAGGACAAGATGGGGAGGAGCATAGGTAGATGTCCGTATAAATTCTTAATTGTTCTCAACCTTAAAGTTGGTGGGTGTTTGTTCACAGATGTTTGTCCGTGAGTGTTATTTTTTTTTCCATGCGTGTTATGAAGTAAGCAAATAAAAGAGGCCCTGGAGGCACTATGCCATAAACCAAGGAGTTATCCAAATCTGTGCAGCTGAGGACCGCGGTAGACTAAAAAGATACCCCAATGATAAAGAGGGGCCTCCCACTTGGCTGGCACCAGCAGGGAGTGTTTATTTTCCTTCCATTTCTCTCCTCTGGGTGAGCTGCCTGGGACTGTCGGAGTCCTGAATCCGAAGCACTCTGCTGTATTTGGAGAATGGTGTTGCTCAGCCCCGGCTGCAGATCAGAATCACCTGTGGGGCTTTAAGCATTACAGACGTACATGCCCCACGCAGACCCACTGAATCCGAGCCTCTGGAGGAAGGACCCAGGTACATACATTTTCAAATCACTTCATAAGTGATCCCGAGGGCAGCAGGGACTAGAAACCATTCCTTGCAGAGGGTGCTTCAAAATTCGAAGTGGCCAGCTTGTCACAAATGTAGATTTCAGGGTCCTATCCCCAGAGAGTCTGATCTAAAAAACAAGGGACAGGACCTCGCAATCTGCATTTGTCATAAGCATCTCCAGGTGATTCTGATGAAGGGACTTCCTGGGACCACATTGAGAAACATTGCCCCAAAGGTTCCAAAACACTAGGGACTCCAGGTGATGACTCTGTGTATTCGTTTCCTAGGGCTGCCATAAACAAAGTACCACATACTGGGTGGCTTAAAACAACAGAAATTTATTCTCCTAGGTCTGGAGGTTAGAAGTCTGAAATCAAGGCATCAGCAGGGCCATGTTCTCTCTACAGTCTGTAGGGTAAAATCCTCCCTTGGCTCTTCTAGCTTCTGGTGTTTGCTGGCAATCCGAGGCATTCCTCAGCTTATAGATGCATCACTCCAATCCCTGTATCGTCCCTTCTGATAAGGACACCGGTCATATTGGATGAGGGCTAACCTAATGACCTCATTTTAACGTGATTACATCTGCAAAGACCCTATTTTGAAGTGAGGTCACATTCACAGGTCCGAGGTGTTAGGACTTCAACATATGTGTTGGGGAGACACAATTCAACCCATAACACTGTTTTAAATAGTTTTTTTTTTTTTTTTTTTTTTTTAAGGAGGGCCCCAAACCACCAATAAGACTGATTAGCTATGTTCTTTGGCTGGGATATCTAGAGAGAAAGACCTACAGTTACCTTTCAAAACTCGATGTACAAAGAACCACTTGAAAAGCTTGGGCTTAGGATGCATATTCCTGGGTCTTGATCCAACATATTAGAATTCAGGAAGCCCCAGGAAGGGCCTAGAAATCTACGTTTCAGGTGACATGGTGGGGGGGGGGGGGTCCATGCATCACGCCCTTGAGAAAAACTGGATTTAGGAGAACAAGCAAGGTCGAGGACCAAGTGGTTTGGGGAGGAGGAGCTCCCAAGAACAGACCTGAAATCTGCATTGGTAACAAGCTGCCCTGATGATCCATTGCCTCTGGGAGATGGTGTTTCTAGGGAACTAAAGGATATCTACTGTGATTGTCTTTTCCACTTGCTAGTGAATCAGAAATCAAAATAAATATACCTTTAAGTAGTGGACAAATGTTTCCTAGACCTTCGGTCCAAAGACAGTAGAAAGATAGCCTGTCTCTTTGCCCTTGTTTGTTATGAACCAGGTGGCTCTGCTAGACAGTAGGGCGGTTAGATAGGTAGGCTAAGAAACATGCTGACTACAGAAAGTATAGTGTGGATGAATGAATATAAATTTTAAGTGCTCCCAGGCTGGGGGATTATTGGAAGAATAGTGTGATTGTTGGAGCTATTTCCATGAACTCTCCTCGGGTATGTTAACAAGAGACAGAACTAGGCTACATTGTCCGCTCTCCGCTACTATTGCATAGAAGTTTGACGAGTGATGGAAGTTTATATTGTTTATTTTAGTCACCCATATTCCAAATTCATGTTCAGAATGACAAGCTAAATCATTTTGGAAGATGTCAACAGTAAATAGCTGACCCTATTCACACACTGGAATGTTTTTGCCAATAAAGACAAAGTTCTGTCTTTACCAATAATGAAAGATATAGTTATTCGCTCAGAACAGATGTACCCTGTCAATTCCGTCTGATCTACAAATACTGGGGAAAAAAGTACATTCTTGGGGCGCCTGGGTGGCTCAGTCGGTTAAGCGTCTGCCTTCGGCTCAGGTCGTGATCCCAGGGTCCCGGGATGGAGCCCCACATTGGGCTCCCTGTGCAGCAGGGAGCCCGCTTCTCCCTCTCCCTCTGCCCCCTCCCCTCCTGCTCTGCTTCCTCTTGCTATCTCTCCCTCTCAAACAAATAAAAATAAAATCTTTAAAAAAGTACATTCCCACTCCACAGACCTAAATGAGAGAGAAAGAACACAAAAACAAAATTGGGGGAAGCCTGCATTCCTACAAAGTTTATGATTTGTTAAAATGGGCCATGGCACTGGGACCTGGAGTTTGAAAAATGACTCCTTAGATTTAGGTCTTCTTTATTTTATTTTATTTTTTTAAGTAGGCTCCATGCCCAACGTGGGGCTTGAACTCACAACCCTGAGATCAACAGTCGCATGTTCTACCACCTGAGCCAGCCGGGCACCCCTAGGTCTTTTTTTTAACGCTAGGATTACCTGGTTAAGCCAGGGCAGCCGTTCTCATCCTGGCTGCACTTGAGAGTCACTTGGGAGCTTTTAAAAAATACTGGTGTTTGGACCCCACCCCAGACCGATAAAATCTGACTCTCTAGAGTGGTTTCCTGGCCCCTATTGTGGAGATTATGATTTAGAAAGTCTACTTTGGGGCCCTTGGTCTATATTTTATTAAGTACCTTGGGTAAATCTTAGGACCAATTAGTTTGGAAAGCACTATCCTAATCTAGCCTAGTTATTAGTTGCTGTTCAGTGATTTGAATTTTTCTTTTCTTTAATAGCCATTTACCACATAGCGAAAGGCATTCAAATTGAAAACTCAGGGTATCATTTTAAAATTAATTTGCCCTTAGCAAACATTTTGCAATATGTCCCTTAATTTGTATCCCAAAAGAAATTGCCATCTGTTTCTCTTAGATACCTGAATCTTCTATTTCTGTTTTTGATTTTCAGGAATATAAATCTGTTGAAGAATCTTAAGAGTCAAATCTTCTGAACCTAGACAGACTGCTGTCAGCATCTCTGAGACCGCCTCCTTCTGAGAATTACCAGGTCTGACACCACTTTCCCTCCAACCTACGGTGAGGGACGTCAACACACGCCCTCAAGCCGTGGCAGCTGGGCAGGAACCTTACCAGCTCCATCCTGAGGGGAGATTCTGAGAGACAAGAAGCGTGAAAATTCAGATATGCTGAGCCTGAAATATACAAAAGCCTTTAGACAGTCTCCTCACAGAAGAACCCAGTTAAATCCACGTAATTAGTGCGCACACTTAGATGAGCCGTAGGTAAAGCAGAGAGCCTTTCTCCCTCCATCAAAACAGAGTAAAAGTTTCATTTCATACTCGGAGATTTCTTGTCCCCATACCAGTATTATAAAAAGCAGTTTCCCCATCATTTGTTTTAATCAGTATAAGAGTAGGACTGTGGAAAATAAGAGTTATTTATATATTATTTTTTTAACGATTAAGAATTTCTGATAAAACCTATTGAGGGACAAGGGTGCTGGGCTGGAGGATAGAGTGTGGCCATTGCCAAATTAGAACATCACCATTTTCTTGCTTGTGCACCACTTACTTGGTTCAGGTCGTGATTGCTTTCTTTGCACGAGATTGTTAGAACACCTCCAGTATATTCAGAGACAGTCTGAGTGACCGTGGAATGCCTCGAGGGCAATAGAAAGCAAACCGAAAGAGGTACCCACAGAAGTTTTGAGGGATGACGGAGGTGCATTTCAAGTACCATGGAAACCTCACCGGCCGGGCCCATTTCCCCACCCTGGCAACAGAGGTCGACACCACTGCAGATAAGTATTCCAACCTCTACATGTATGTGGGCTTATTCTTGAGCCTCCTGGCCATTCTCCTCATCCTGCTCTTCACAATGCTCCTTCGGCTCAAACATGTCATCTCACCCATCACTTCTGAGAGCACAGAAAGTGTCCCTCAGTTCACAGATGTAGAGATGCAGAGTCGAATCCCCACTCCTTAAAGTCAGGCTGAATACGTGCGCTAGTGGGTCTCAGTAAACCCTTGTATGTTGATGTCCAGGAAAGCTTATTTTGTTGCACGTGGCTTCCTGTGTAGGGAATCAACAAGTTGTTTATTTAACAAGCTGTTCGTGGTTTTTTTGTGTTGTTCTTATCTTGATTCTGCTTGTGGGATATCTAAGAGGTTTAAGACTCGTTCTGTGCCAGGAATAAAGGAAATGGCAGCTGGTTGGGAGGGCAGGTTGCCATAGTAACCAAAGAGAGCCTGGGCCTTGAGCAAACCTCAGACCACAGAAATTCATATGCAGCTATTGTAAAAAAAAACACAGGATCCCTGGAAGCACCGAGAACAAGAAAGATTTGCTTTCGAAGGGGCTGATGGTTCAAAGAGGGTACCCCCAAGAAAAGGACAAGTTTTAATTGAGCACTTGGACCCTAAAGAATCGTCTCTGCTGACATGAAGCTAAATCATATCAGAGGTTGATGGAAGGGACCACAAACCCTTTCCCAAAGGAACAGGGATTTTATCATCCAAGGCCACTGGGTTTGTCCCAAACCAAAGAAGAGATTTAAAGAAACTGTTGCAGTTTAAAGAGCAACTTTGCAGAAAGAAGTTGCTATTCGACAAATTCATCTAGAGAGGGAAAAAAATGTGCATTTTATATCTGTGTTATTACTATTACTGGACTTTCAAAAACTCAGATAATGGCAGATGTATTACAAAAATCCAGAATGATGAGCCACCCCCGAACCAAGGGAAAATTAAGTTCAAATGTGCTCATGACAATGAAACTTACATTATACGTGCAACTTCTTTACCTTTTTCTCCCTCCCCGTCACGCTCTAGGACTGAGTTGCACCCAAAGATGAGTTTTGTTTAAAGATGATCCTGGCAGGGCGCGTGGGTGGCTCAGTTGGTTAAACGACTGCCTTCGGCTCAGGTCATGATCCTGGAGTCCCGGGATCGAGTCCCGCATCGGGCTCCCTGCTCGGCAGGGAGTCTGCTTCTCCCTCTGACCCTCCCCCCTCTCATGCTCTCTCTCTCAAATAAATAATATAAATAAAAAACCTTTAAAAAAAAAAAAAAGATGATCCTGGCAAAAAAGACTCAACTAGACTTTAAAGCAGAAATGAAATAATATTGGTATTCTGTCACTGTATGACTGTGGCTTTGGACAAAACATTCCATCTTCTGGGTGCCAGGTTTTTCCTTCTGAAAAAATGATCAGAGAGCTATTTAGTCGCTGAGCTCCTTTAGATCTGAGTGTAAGAAAAAGACAAAGGAGGAAAGGACTAAACACCACCCTCCTACAAATCCTTATTAAGATCAATGCCCTCAAATGTCACATTTGTCTTTCCCAGAAAACACGTTTTCTTTCCTGATCCCTGCCCAAAGATGAAGTGTTTCGCTTATTACCTATAAGAGAACGATATTTTTAAAAATTCCATTCTCATAAGTAGCCTAGTATGCCAGTAGTAGAGAAAGAATTTGATTTTTTTTTTAAGTGAACGTTCCAAAAGGGAACCGAAGGAGATGAGTCCTATTTACAAATCAGGCATTAGAAGGCTGGTCATCTACTTGCTGCCAAAGAACTAACACGTGCGTGTTAATTTCTACCTGCTTAAACTAATTCTACCCTCGTTAAAAAACAATTAGTTCTCTCTGGCACCTAAAAGGTGGTCCTCAAATTTCACAGGGTGCTCCCTCGGGAACTGCAGTGGTGTGAGAGAGAAATGGTCCGGACTGGATGGCAGGTTAATGCCACCTCTACCAGACATGCAGCTCTCTCTAGTCTGTTACCAATTTAGATTGGCCCCTTTACTCTGATCTAAATCTAGCTTGGTTGTGAAATTCCCAAGTGCTTTCTACTTTTATACACAGTCATTTGCCAATACTCCTCTCTCCAAGGGGCTGCAAAGTGTGAAATCCCCACATGCAGAGCTAAACTTAGCAGCAAGGCTCCTGCCTCTGGCGCACCTGTTACAATAGCGGACCTTGAGAGTTGGCAGCTGTATTCGGCACCATTCAGAAGAGATCAGCAGGTAGGCTAAGACATAGGGCATGCACTTCCCTTTTGGCATTACGTTTTCCAAAACGCATAGTGACTCTTACATTATTACATTTGGTGGTTCGAGTTGTGTCTGCCTTCAACAGCCAGACTCCATGTACCCTTCAAAATTTTCGTTCTTGGCAGCCTTCCATGGGCTCCATCACAGGTTGGCGATGTTCCCCACAACTTCTCAAGGACACATATATTCCCCTCGTTCCAGGCTCTCCCTTTTGTGCTCACAGTATTTGAATGCACTTTACAGGTGAGAAGTCAGTGGCTGGATAACATGAAGGAACTGAGTACACTTTCGACAGCAGTGAATAGCAAGATATTCAATGCCTTGATGCCCGAGTTGATGAACAGACAGACTACAAATCCATTCCTGCCGACCTGACCTCCCCAACCCTCATTTCCGGAGCTTAAAGCTGCTCTTTAATCACTGACTTGGATGAAGAGTCCTAATTTATGATTAGGTTACTCACCTGGAAAACAACCACCCTCTTTCATCACAACTGCCCCATGGGATCCAGATCTTCACTGAGCATTAACCAAAGCCCACAGCACAGTTGCACTAAAATAGTGGCATAACCCCCCCGCCCCGATACACACACACACAATTTCCAGTGATAACATAAATGGAGATGCATCTAAGCTGATGTGTCCTTATGGTGACTCACATGGTATTTAATTTTTAGGAAAATGAACTGGATGTTTTCATCATAGCAAACTTACTGTAAAGACAAGAATTTTTCCATTTGTATTAAATTATATTCGATCCCTTGATACATTAATTAACATATATTACTGCTCAAAGAGGCAGCCAGAGCAAACAGTGGGCATAATTTGAATTTATCCATCTATCCAAAATGCTGACTTGGCAACTCCCTCCCCCATCCCCACTCTCCAAAAGTTGCATGGTAGCGTAAGTGCATATAAACAGGTTATTCATACGTAGATGTACTCTGTTTTAAGGTGAAAGAATGATTCTTCACTTTTTATTATGCTGACCCATATGAAATTGCCATTTCCGTAGGTCAAAAGTGCTCAACTATCAACAGTTACATGTAATTCAACTTAATAAAGAGAAGACTCACCACATGAAATTTCTAAATGGTAAACTCTCCTGATATGTTAAAAAATAACTCAATTTCTAAAAATGTACTTTGCATACATTTCAGAATCATGGGTTGTATAAAACAAGGTATATTGTAAAAAGACTTATGTATTATGTATCAGGCAGGAAATATTAAGGTTAATCAAGTAAAGATGGGTTCATCCAGCCTAACCCTTCCATCCATGCCAAATCTGAAGCTTTGGACTCTAACTGACTTTGACTGCTGCAGACCCCACAGTACTTACTACGTAGGTCAAAGGGGTCCACTTGATGCAATTAAATGGTTATATTTAGTAATACATTTTTTTCACCTGCATTTGTACTAAAGGAACTTTTTTAACAAAATGAAGAACTGTGTGAAAGAAAAAAATTGGGTTTCTTTTGTTTGAAATTGTCAATATTTCAGATAGATTCATATGGTATAAAAACAAATCTAATATTTCAATTACTATTTAGCATGTCATTTTTGATCCCTGGAAAATAAACTTTGGTTTGCTGATAACACATATCTATTGCCTGAAGAATGTAAAGAACATTAGTCTCTTCATCCTGATATAAATGGGAACAGCTGCCAATTTGTGGGATTCATAATTTTTTTCTTTTTGAGAGAGAGAGCGAGAGAGCACGTGTGCACGTGCATGCAGGATGCGCAAGCGGGAGGGGGGAGGAGCAGAGGAAGAGGGAGAGAGAGCCTGACTCGGGGCTTGATCTCATGACCTGGAGATCCTGACCCAAGCCAAAATCAAGAGCCATACGCTTAGCTGATGGAGCCACCCAAGCGCCCCTGTGGGATTCATAATTTTGAGGTGTCATTATTTCTTCTTATTCCCCAGTTTCCCAGCCTTTATTTTCTTCTGACTTGCAAAGTTGTTGATGCATTTGTTTCTATTGTAGTAAGATGGGAAAAATGGATAATGAATGCCAGCTTCCAGGGAAGGTGATCCGAGATAAGAGTGAGATAAGGTATCTAAAGTATCACTATCTTTCAACATTTCCCGCCCCTCACAGGTTATTTTTTTTTGACGTACCTTTCCTTTTGTCCTTTCTTTATTTGAGCCTCACAGCCACCCTGTGAGTAACTGAGTGTTACACGAACACAAGTGAGGGAGGCATTCATGGTTACACACAGGCCGAGTCAAGACTACACTGTCAGTCTTTGGACTCCTAGTTTAGTACTCCTCCTACCATGCTTTGCTTTCTGAACACTGAATAGATATTTCAAAGCTATCCATGCTAGGATACTCCAAGTTCTGCCAACAACGCTAGAGCTCTCTAGGCGATTAACTCCCTGTACCCAAATTCAAAACAAATAAGCAGAATTGCTCCATCTCTTCAATTTTATAGCCACAGTAATGCATATTAACAAACTGTAGGAAAGTTTACACAAAGGCAGATCCTGCAGGTTTAATTTACATGAATGAAGGGAAGAGGCAGAAATATGGATGGATTATCACCCGCAATGCAAATTCCATCCTCTGATCAGTTGACTTAATGTCCACAGTCAATGCCAACCCCTCATATGCATGATCATCTCTCCCCTCACCCCTAGAAAGGAGAACACATATCTATCTTAGGTAAAAATAGTGCACTTCTTAAAAATTGTGTAGTGTTCTAAGTATACACAGCAGTTCTATTTGTGCTCTATAATAGATGCAATGACACTAAGAGGGAGAGAATTATTGGCTAAAAGGGCTTCCTTCAGCCACAAAGAATGAATTGGTGTGCCTGTTGGAAAAGGAGACAAAAATATGGAACATATGTACAGCAGGAAAAGGAAGTGCACCTATTAAATATAAGTGAGGAGATTTTGAAAAACTACTTGAGCAATTCTAGGTATTCTGATTCATTTTCACATCAAGTATTTATTGATAACATCATCCACAAACATGGAGGAGAATAAAAGAGACAGATTATACAGTGTACTAGGCTAGGTTCTGCAGATCTAAAGTCTGCAGTGGGCAAGTTTGAAATCTGGCAAAGATGATGAGTACCTAAATTCATTCATTCATTTATTCACTCATTCAACATTTATTCAGCACCTCCTGTGTGTGCTAGCAGTGAACACAAGGTACAGTCTATGCCCTGGTGAAGGTTATAGCCTACTGGGATAGACAACACCAATCAGATCGTTACGAGACCACACTGTGTTCTAAAGATGAAGCATAGGGTGCTTAGGTACAGATAAAGTGGCAGGAATGCTGCCTTGCCAGGCCTAGAGTGTCAGGAAGGACTTGACTGAGGAGATACTATCTAAACTAAAATCTAGAGGATGTGTAAAAGGAGAGAAGGGGGCAAACCTTCCATAGAGAGAAGAGCATGTGCAAAGATTCTGCAATCAAATAAGCCTGTCACACCCAAAGAAGCACAGTAAGTGAGGAGAAGTCTCCTGAAGGCTGAAAAGCTTTACAGGGACAAGAACATGCAGGGCCAGGGGCGCCTGGGTGGCTCGGTCGTTAAGCATCTGCCTTCGGCTCAGGTCATGATCCCAGGATCCTGGGATCGAGCCCCGCATCGGGCTCCCTGCTGGCGGGAAGCCTGCTTCTCCTTCTCCCTCTCCCACTCCCCCTGCTTGTGTTCCTGCTCTCACTCTCGCTCTCTCTGTCAAATAAATAAATAAAATCTTAAAAAAAAAAAAAGAAGAAGAACATGCAGGGCCTTATGGACAATGCTATAAGTTTTTTTCCTTTATTTTCAGCACAAAGGAGAAGAGAACTCTTGCAGGACTGTGGAGGACAGATTGAAGACTGGCAAGAGCGGATACAGGGAGACCACTTGAGAGGCTATGGCAGTGGTTCAGGAGAAGGGTGGTAATACCTTTGACTTGCCACCATCAAGTGGTAGGAGGTAGGGGTAAAGAGAAGTTCATAGCTTGGAGATAGATTTAGGAGATAAAATCAGCATTACTTGGTGATGAATTGGATAAGCGATAAGTGGGGTAAGTAAGAAGAGTCTAGAATGACTGGTTTGAACAAGAGTGCTGGCTTTATTCACTGAGATACAGAACACTGGAGAAACACTGGATCAAAGGAGATGTGAATTTGGTTTCAGACATGTTTAGCTTAATGTACCTCTGAGACATCTATATGCAGTGTTGAATAGACCATTGAATATATGGGTCTGGTGCTCACATGAGAGATTAGGGCTAAACACATAAATTTCAGAGGTGTTCATGGATGAGATTGCCCAGGGAGGAGGTTGTAGTGTCAACTGAAGAAAGAATGACAATAATGTAACACAGAATAAGTCCAAATATGCTCCTCCCTGTTTGGGGATGATTAGGGACTTGTCAAGCAGGTTGGGTAAGAAGATTAGGTTTAAGGGTTTTCAAACTAAGACAGATTGCCCAGAGACGCTTGGGAGCAGAAGAAGTAGAAAATCCTTTGGGGAGAGGGAAGACTTCAGCCTGGGGAGACCAAAATCAAATATTAAGTACAAAGGTTCGGAGCAGGACCAGAAATAAGAAGGAAATAGAGCCAACAATCAGAAGCCAGAAACCAATGGAGCAGTGCAGGTACAGGTATAGAAGAATATAAAGAGGATCCCGAGAGTCTGCAGTGACAAAGAGTGGGTTGTCAGACACAAGAGTGTGATTGTGGATCATGGTCCTGGCAGGAAGCAAATGGCATTCTCAAAAAGAGAGAGTAAAGAAACCTTAAGGAAAGGACTATTTATAAAGGGGTCGGTAAGATTAAGGGCTAACAACAGATGGCAGAGCACCTAAGGACTAGCGGCAGCAGAAAGCTACTATGACCACTCCTAGGCTTGAAGGGGGAAGGGGAGGGAATTGTGATTGGAATCTGGCCTGGCATGAGCCATGAGGAAGAAATTAACAGCCTTAGATAAAGAGACAAAGCCAGTAGGGGGCTGGAGAATTAAATATCCAACTTTGTCCTCCACCTTCCACTCTGCTGTTGCACACAGAATCTACCTGGATGCCAGAGGGCAAACAAGCCCAGGTAATGCAGTTTGTAGAGGTCAGCCTCCTAAACAAAGAGCAGAGTGGAGAAGGTTGTGCACATGGATGTGGAGAAGACAGGGAATCTCCAGCACAGAAGTAGCCATATTGGGATGGCTTAAAGATCTGACTTGAGGTTTCCTGAATAGGATTTTACCAAAAAGAGATAAAACATACTACAGGTTTTGAAAGGAGTTGTATCATTCAGTCCGATCAGAAAAACCAAAACCACTCTAGCTTTCCAATGGAGGGAATTTAATACAAGGACTCGATGATACATACAATAGAAGAAAACTGGGAAGAGTGAAACAACCTACAGATGAGCAAAAGCAGAAAGACCACCAATCCTTGAGCTTAAGAAATTATGGGAAGAAATGAACTATTGGGACTTCATCAAGATGAAAAGCTTTTGCACAGCAAAGGAAACAGTCAACAAAACCAAAAGACAACCAACAGAATGGGAGAAGATATTTGCAAATGACAGATCAGATAAAGGGCTAGTATCCACAATCTATAAAGAACTTATCAAAGTCAACACCCAGAGAACAAATAATCCAATCAAGAAATGGGCAGAAGACATGAACAGACATATCTGCAAAGAAGACGTCCAAATGGCCAACAGACACATGAAAAAGTGCTCAGCATCACTCGGCATCAGGGAAATGCAAATCAAAACCTCAATGAGATACCACCTCACACCAGTCAGAATGGCTAAAATTAACAAGTCAGGAAACGACAGATGTTGGCGAGGATGCGGAGAAAGGGGAACCCTCCTACACTGTTGGTGGGAAGGCAAACTGGTGCAGCCACTCTGAAAAACAGTATGGAGGTTCCTCAAAAAGTTGAAAATAGAGCTACCCTTCGACCCAGCAATTGCACTACAGCTCATTTACCCCAAAGATACAAATGTAGTGATCCGAAGGGGCATGTGCACCCCAATGTTTATAGCAGCAATGTCCACAATAGCCAAACTATGGAAAGAGCCTAGATGTCCATCAACAGATGAATGGATAAAGAAGATGAGGTATACACACACACACACACACACACACACACACAGGAATATTATGCAGCCATCAAAAAAAAAATGAAATCTTGCCATTTGCAACGACATGAATGGACCTAGAGGGTATTATGCTAAGCAAAATAAGTCAATCAGAGAAAGACAATTATCATATGATCTCACTGATATGAGGAATTTGAGAAACAAGACAGAGGATCATAGGGGAAGGGAGGGAGAAATGAAACGAGACAAAACCAGAGAGGGAGATAAACCATAAGAGACTCTTAATCTCAGGAAACAAACTGAGGGTTGCTGGAGGGGAGGAGGGTGGGAGGGATGGGGTGGCTGGGTGATGGACATTGGGGAGGGTATGTGCTGTGGTGAGCGCTGTGAATTGTGTAAGACTGATGAATCACAGACCTGTACCCCTGAAACAAATAATACATTATATGTTAATTTAAAAAATTTTTAGGGGCGCCTGGGTGGCTCAGTCGTTAAGCGTCTGCCTTCGGCTCAGGTCGTGATCCCGGGGTCCTGGGATCGAGCCCCGCATCGGGCTCCCTGCTCCGCGGGAAGCCTGCTTCTCCCTCTCCCGCTCCCCCTGCTTGTGTTCCCTCTCTCGCTGTATCTCTCTCTGTCAAATAAATAAAAATAAAAAAATTTAAAAAAAATTTTTAAAAAAAGAAATAATGGGAAGAGGTAATATTACCAGAGCTCAGAAGCTGAGACCCTCTTTGGTCCCCAGAATCATGGGATCGCAGAAGGGGCTATCTGGTAGAATCTGGAACCTTAACGGAAAGGGCTCTTTGGTGGGAGCTACAACCATGGAGGAGAGAGATTTTGAGCCATTTTTGGAAAAGCATGTTGTGGTTGATTCAATGTTTTCTATGGCGAAAAGGATAGTGGAAACATAGATGCCATAGATCTTTTGCTATGGACATTGGTATATTTCCTTTTACCATGTCTGCATAGCATGGATAGATGAGTATTACTGTAGGAGGTAGCTGGGAGCAGAATTCCTCTCAGGAAGAAAACTGTCTTTATCTGGCAGAACACTTATAATAGGCCGTTTTAATTGTGGAAAGATAACCCTCAGAGTATAGCTAGTTTGGGCTAGAAATAAGAAATAGATGGATAAACTGTAACATAAGAAATGAAAGTGTATTTGACGGGCTGTTGGGCATGAACTAGACATGACAGGTAAAAAAGTCCAAAGCAGACAGGGGATGTAGCAACATGGCAGGAGGCTAGGGGCCAAGCAAGAGAGAGAAGCACTAAAGATTCTCCCTTAGAAGAACTTTGAAGAACGGCAATGGTTAATGTTCAATTTTAAGGCTTTTGCTGTGATGGCCTAAAATATAACCCTCCCCCGTGCCCCCCAAACCTCCATTAAATTCTGCAACCCATGCTGCCTGGTAATATTAGTACTTTGGTAAGTGAAGGGGCAGAAGATGGATTACAAACACAGAAGGCAAAACAGAGAGCAAAAATGGTGAATTTGGTAAAAGCAGAAACTTGGATACAAAGGTTAATGAAAGAAATATAAGACTTTCTTTTACCCCAAACCTTAGATACTAAAACTCATTAGATGCCTGGAGACAGGCTAATTACACATCTAAATCAAGCCCTTCAAAATTTAACATTTCAGACTACCAGAATATCCAATACTTGTTCACCAGTCTAATACATATGTAGATGATGCTGAAATCTGCTAGCTAATTTTAACATTATCTATACTCTGGAGTTCTGACTTGTGGGTAGAGAATGTTCTAGAGAATAAGAGACATTGATTTCAAACCTCTGAAGAACTTCCACGTTGAAGTGGTAGAGACTTAATCTGTGTAGTTTGAAAGGACAGAACTAGGACCAACAAATAGAATTTAAAGGGAGTGGAGTTAAAAAATAAAAATATAAAGGGAGTGGGGTTTATAGGCAAAGAATTTTAGCTTATTGTGCTTCTAGTAATAAGGTTTCCCCAAAATACAGCAGGTTTTTGTTGTTTGTTTGTTTGTTTTTTGTAAAGTAGACTATTGTTGAAACAGTTCAAGAAGGCTAATGACCATTATGAGATAATGATAATAAAAATCACTAACATATTTTGAAGACTCATTACATGTTAAGCTATATGCTTAATATTCTCCACGCATTCTTATTTAAACAACAAAATCCACAAAGTAGGTATTATTATCCTCATTTTACCTATAAGAATATTGAGGCTTACAAAGGTTAAATAACTTACTGCAGGTCGCACAGCTAATCAATGACACGGAACTGACATTCTAACCCATAGCCAACTGACTCCAGAAGCCATTTGCTACCATTATGCTCTACTTCCTACCTAATGCTATAGGAGCAATTCATATATTGGCTAAGAAGATGGCCTGGGAGACTTCTAACTGTAAGATTCTATATGTGTGCATGTGTATAAGTATGTACATACAATATATGAGCTCTGTGTGTGTGTGTGTGTGTGTGTGTGTACATCCCTACATAAAACACTAGGGAAAGACACTCTTTAATCCATGGAAAAGATGAATAAAAGATGGCCCTCTCAATGGAAAAAAAATCAACATAAATCGACACTGATACAAACAAAGAGGAGGTTGTAAAATTTTGGTTAACAGGACATGGGAAGTGACCAAGTCCTATGAAGTTGACCAAGGTGGAGCTAGATCGCCTGGGAACCATGACTGGAATGTACTGAAACATCAACTACTTCAACTATAATGTAACTGGACCATCTGTGATGTTGAATCAGAAAGAGAAAGATCTACATGGCATCTGAAAAAAAGGACACAAAGAATTGGTCATTGTTTATGAAGCAACAGTACTTTTTTTAAAGTTTTTTTTAGTAATTTCTACCCCCAATATGGGGCTTGAACTCATGACCCCGAGATCAAGAGTCACATGTTCTACTGACTGAACCAGCCAGGTGCCCCACAACAGTACTTGGCTGGCTCAGTTGGTGGAGCATGCAACTCTTGATCTCAGGGTCCTGAGTTTGAGCTCCACGTTGGGCATAGAACTTACTTAAAGAAAAAATTATTCAATATTTTAAGCCTATAGAAAAGTGCAAAGAAATCCTAGGAAAGATAAACCATTTTACTTGTACACCCATTACTACACTTTGGCAAGTCTTAACATTTTGCCATATATTAGCTTCAGATTTTTTAAGAGAAATAAAACATTATAAAGCTTTGTGTTTTAACTGGTGTGTTCAGCCCATTTATATTTACTGGGATTACCAATATATTTCGACTTATCACTATCATCTTATCATTTCTCTTGGTTTTTATTTGCCTTTTTCCCCCCTCCTTGCCCATATTTCATTCAGTGGCTTAATTTTTTAATTGCCTTTTGTTCCCTCTACTAACTTGGAAATTAGGTATTCTATTTCTATTTTTTAGTGATTCACCTTAAAACATTAAGGTATTTTATGATAATGTAAAGGGTAAAGTTCATCAGCATGTCTAGTCTCTTTCATAATACAATGACTGAGTAGAATTTAAGTAAAATTTCTTTTCTCTCATCTTTTATACTACTTTTTTAAGCATTTTATTTCCATCACTTCAGTTTTTATTTTTTGTTTTTATTAAAATAATTTATGAACAAATCTTAAAATTCTTAAAACATCCTGAGTTAAAAAAGCCTTAGACAAAGGGTAGGTATTTTATGATCACATTTATATTAATTTCTAGAACTGTGCTGTCCAATATGGCTGCTACTTGCTATGTGGGGCTACTGAGCACATGGAGTTACTGAGCCACATGGAGCTTACTGATATATAATTACTCCAAATGAAGATGTACTATAAGTGTAAATTGCACACTGGATTTCAAAGACATACTATGAAAACAAGGATGTAAAATATCTCATTCATCATTTTTATGCTGATCACATGTTGAAAATGGTAACATTTTGGAAACTTTGGATTAAATAAAGCACATTATTTAATTTAGTCACCTGTTTCTTTTTATTTTTAGTAACCTGACTAATAGAAAAGTTAAAATTACACATGTGGCTACAATTTTGACTCACATTATTTTTCTATCTGAGTGCTATTCTAAAAAAAGCAAAACTTACCTATGGTGAAAAAATCTAAACAGTAGTTTCTTTTGGAGAGATGGTGGTGGGAATCAACTGAGAAAGTCAGGAAGAAACTTCCTGTGGTAATAAGTATGTTTTATGGCTTGCTGGAGGTTATCATTACACAGGTTATTAATTTGTCAAAATTTAGAATTTTAAGCTCTAATTAATGATATGCATGCTAAAGTGTTTAGGGTGAATTATATTGATATTTTCAAGTTATTTTGAAATGCATCAAAATTAAGATTTGATGGATGGATAAAGGGATGAATAAATAGTAAGTTGTATGATGAAGCAAATATTGCAAACTGTTCATTTTAGAATATAAGGGGTGGGTATACGGTTGCATACTGTACAGTGCTTTTAATTTTTTGTATGTTTGAAAATATCCATTATGAAATGATGAATAAAATTATACATGTGGATAATTTTATAAGTTAAATACATGAAACAGTAGTTTTTAAGACACTGGCCATCAGGCAATGAAAGACACTTGTTTGTAGATATGAGAAGCAAATGAAATAACTCCTACAATGGCCTTAGCTTTAAGAGATTTTCAAGGCCATAGCATAGGAAGGAAGTATTGAGGCAAAGGCCAGTGGACTTTCTCTAGTGAGAATATAGAGCTAAGCCTGGGGAGACCAATGCAGCAAAAGTTAATAGGAAAGAGACAGGACCCCAGAGACATGCAGAGGTCTCCCCTCAAGTATATCCAACAATTGAGATAAAATGGGATCATAAAAAATACTTGGTTAATCCAAAAGAAGTCAGAAAAAAAGGAAAAAGTGAACATAAAACCATGTGGGATAAAAAGAAACAAGTTGATAGACTCAAACCTAACCATATCAATAATCATGTAAACGCAAATGATATAAACATCCAAATTAACAGGCAACATTTGTCACATAGAATAAAAAATTAAGGGGACACCTGGGTGGCACAGTCAGTTAGGTGTCTGACTCTTGGTTTTTGGCTTAGGTCATCATCTCATGGTCGTGAGATCAAGCCCTATGTCAGGCTCCATGCTCAGCAGGGAGTCTACTTGAGATTCTCTCTCCCTCTCCCTCTGCCCCTCCAGCTTGTGCTCTCTCTCTCTCTGTCAAATAAATCTTTTTTAAGAAAGAATAAAAAATTAAGAAAGAATATGCTACTGGCAGGAAATATACTTGAAATATAAAAAACACAAATAGGTCCAAAGTAAAAGGATAGAAAAAATACAGCATGAGAACATTAATTAAAAGAAAGCTGGGAGGGCGGGCACCTGGGTGGCTCAGCCAGTTAAGCATCTGCCTTCAGCTCAGGTCATGATCTTAGGGTCCTGGAATCGAGCCCCACATCAGGCTCCCTGCTCAGTGGGGAGTCTGCTTCTCCCTCTCCCTCTGCCCCTGCCCCCTGCTCTCTCTCTCTCAAATAGATAGATAAAATCTTTAAAAAAAAATAAAAAGAAAGCTGGAGTGGCTATATTAATATCAAAGTCAATTTCAGAGCAAAATATTACCAAGGATAAAGTATTTTATTTTGTAATGATAATGGGGTCAATTAAACAAGAAGACATAACCATCCTAAATGTTCATGCACTAAATAACAGGGCTTCAAAATTCATGAAGCAAAAGTTGATAGAACTGCAAGGAAAACCAGATAAACCCACAATTATAATCTCAGAATCTCTATGCTCCTCCCTAAATAATAGGTAAAACAAGTGGGTAGAAAATTAGCAAAGAGGGGCGCCTGGGTGGCTCAGTCGTTAAGTGTCTGCCTTCAGCTCAGGTCATGGTCCCAGGGTCCTGGGATCGAGCCCCGCATCAGGCTCCCTGCTCCGCGGGAAGCCTGCTTCTCCCTCTCTCACTCCCCCCTGCTTGTGTTCCCTCTCTCGCTGTGTCTCTCTCTGTCAAATAAATAAAATAAAATCTTTAAAAATAAAAAAGAAAATTAGCAAAGATACAGTAGACTTGAACACCACTATCAACTCACCTGACCTGATTGCCATTTATAGAACACATCTTCCAACAACACCAGAATGCACTTTCTTCTCAAATACTCAGGGAATATTTACCAAGACAGACCATATTCTGGGCCATAAAACAAATGTCAATAAATTCAGAAGGATTCAAGTCATGTAAAGTTTGTTCTCTGGCCACAATGGAATTAAATTAGAAATCAGTAACAAAATGATCTTTGGAAATTCCCATAATATTTGCAAATGAAATAACACTTCTAAATAAGGCATGTATCAAACAAGAAATCAAAAGGAAAATTAGATAATAATTTTAACTAAATGAAATTTAAGCACAACTTATCAGAAATTATAGGATGCTACTAAAACTATACTTAGGGAAAAATTTATAACACAAGATGCCTATATAAAAAGAAAGATGATTTCAAAGAAATAATGTCATTGTGCACCTTAAGAAGCTAGACAAGGAACACATTAAACCTAAGGTAAGCAGAAGAAAGGAAATAATGAGGATCAAAGCAGAAACCTATGAAATAGAAAACAGAAAAACAACAGAGAAAAATCAGTGAAACCAAAAGCTGGTTCTTTGAGGAGACCAATAAAATTGGAAAACCACTAGTGAGATTAATCAGGAAAAAAGAGAGAAGATGCAAATTGTAAATAGCTGGAATGAGAGAAGGGATATCATGAGAGATTCTACAGATATTAAAAGAAATGTTAAGGGAATAACTTAACTCTATTCCCATAAATTTGCTGAATTAGGCAAAATGGACAAATTCACTGAAAGACACAAACTACTAAAGCTCACTCAAGATGAAGCAGATAATCTATAATGTACGTATTACAGGTAGAAATCCTCCTACAAAGAAAACCCAGGCCCTTATGACTTCATTGGTGAATTCAACCATACCTTTAAAAAATAAATAATAACAATTTTATATAAATTCTCCCAAAAAGTTTAGGAGAAGGAATACTTGAACTGAGGCCACAAGGTCATCATTCCCCTGATATCAAAACCATGCACAGACATTACAAGAGAAGAAAACTATAAACTAATAACCTCATAAGCATACACATAAAAATTTATAATAAATTTTAGGAAATGAACCCAGCAATGTATAAAAAATATAACCCATCATTACCAAGTGGGTTTTATCCCACAAATGCAAGATTAGATTTACATTCAAAAACCAATGTAATTCATCATATTAACAAACTAAAAAGAGAAAAATATGATCATCCCAGTAGACACAGAAAAAACATTTGACAAAATTTATTCATGATAAAAAACACTTGAAAAACTAGGAATAGAAGGGAACTTCCTCAACCCGTTAAAGGTCATCTCCAAAACCCTACTGCTAACCCCATATTTAATGGTGAAAAACTGAATGCCTCACTCCAAAGGTGAGGAACAAGATTGGAATGTCTGCTTTGCCACTTCTATTCAACACTCTAATCAGTGCAATCAGGAAAGAAAAAATACATAAAAGGCATCCCTTTTGGGAAGGGAGAAATAAAACTATATTTTCTGATAACATGATGGTCTATGTAGAAAATCCAATGGAATCTACCAAAAAAAGCTGCCAATAAGTGAGTTTAGCAAAATGGCAGGATACAAGATTAATATAGATCTGTTGCATTCCTATATACTAGCAACAAACTATTGGGCTAAATATAACCAATGATGTGAACGACCTGCACACTAGAATTGCTGAAAGAAATTATAGAAAACCAAAATAAATAGTAAGATGTTTCCTGTTCATGATTTGGAGAACTCAATATTGTTAAGATGTGAACTGCCCAAAAATGCTTGATAAATTCAAAACAATTACAGTCAAAATCCCAGTAGGCTTTTTTTTTGTTTAAGAAATTGATGAGGAGGTCCTGATATTCATGTTGTTAGAGAGGGAGAATTCGTCCTCTGCCCTCAACCCCTCAACGTCTTCCAGCTAGACTAAGAATTCAATTGACATGAGACAGATTAACAAGAGGGAAAAAAAATCAAAGTTTTATTACATATGCATGGACGCCCAATAATGAAAATGGGACCTAAAGAAATGACTAAGACAGGCAGTCTGTAGACATTTTAGACAAAAGAGATGATAGATTTGTAAGGAATTTACAGGATAAGGAAAACAGGTATTTGGGAGTTTTATTTTTGTTTTTGTTTTTGTTTTTAAAGATTTTATTTTTACATAATCTCTACACCCAATGCAGGGCTCGAACTCACAGCCCTGAGATCAAGAATTGCTTGATCTTGGCTCCACCAACCGAGCCAGCCATGCACCCTGAGAGTTTTAATTAGTAAGAAATTCTAAGCAGAATTTGGGCTGAGGGAGTAGATTAGTAAAAAGTAACAAGGTTTATTTCTATAGCTTTCTCAACACTAAAGTCCCAGTCTCTGGTGATAAGGATGCCTTTTTCCTTCTTAATATGGGGAGGGTATTTTTCATATGGGTGATTTGTTTCCTGCTTTCAGGGAGACAGGGGTGGGGGGGTGGAGGGGTGGTCTGAATGTCCTTGCACTGGCTCTTTCCTGAGTAGCTTCAATTCAAAGTAATCAGTATGCCATTGTGGTGTATTTGGGGGTAGCCTGCCCTGGACCCCTACAGTATGGAAATGCAAAAGACCTACAATAGCCAAAATCATTCTGAACAGAATGAAGTTAGGGGCTAACATCTGATTTCAAGACTTATTATAAAACTATAGTAATCAAGACAGTATGTTATTAGCACAGAGGTAGACAAATAGATCAATGGAACAGAATAGAGAATCCAGACATAAACCAACACATCTACGGGCAACTAATTTTTGACAAACGCAAATTCAAAGCAGTGGATAAAGAAAAGCCTTTTTGATAAATGATGCTGAATATCCATAGGCAAAAAAATGACCTCTGATCCATATCTTGCACCATATATAAAAATTAACTCAAAATGGATCTTGCATCTAGATGTACAAAAACTCCTAAAGGAAAATACAGGAGAGATTCCTTGTGACCTTGGGTTAGGCAAAAATTTCTTAGATTTGACAGCCAAAGCGCAATCCGTAACAGAAGAGAATGATAAATTGGATTTCATCTAAATTAAAAACTTTGTCTCTTTATTTTTTCTTAGAATTTTATTTATTTATTTGCCAGAGAGAGAGAGAGAGAGAGAGAGAGAGCAAGCCCGATCAGGGGGAGGTGCAGAGGGAGAAGCAGGCTCCGCACTGAGCAATGAGCCCGATGCAGGACTCTATCTCAGGACCCTGGGATCATGACCTGAGCCGAAGACAGATGCTTAACCGACTGAGCCACTCAGGTGTCCCCAAAACTTTGGCTCTTTAAAAGACAATTGTAAGAGAATGAAAAACAAGCCACTACTTTCTCTTTCATGATACACTCCAGATCACATTCTGCTCCCTCTACTTGGAAAACCCCTTTCACCTCTGTACTGTTAAATTACTGCCATTCATGCATCAAAATAGCTTGATTGATCCCTAATATCAAAGTCTATCACTTTTCTTGATTTTTCCCCCCAAAACATAGTTAATTACTATCGCCTCTGTGTGACTGGGTGGATATAATTGCTTATATTCTTGCATTTAATCATTGCATTGTGATTTATTTATTTGCATATATGTGAGCTCCTTGATGGAAGACATTCATCTTTACATCCTCAGTGACTAACACAGAACCTGGTGCCTAGTAGATGTTCAGTAACACCGGATCGCTGACTGCATGGCTAAATACCATATGCTGACTCTCATACTGCATTTCCTCTGGTGCCTCTAGCTGAATTTACTCAAGGGGCAGACCTAATTCCATAACCTGGCTCACCTACTCTGTTCCAGCCAGATGCAATTCATCCTGGTTACCCCCAACTGGATCCTAAAAGACATGAAAGATGGACATGTACTATGAACTTTTTAGTTGTCATCACTGAGAGTGTAGGCTAGTTTAACAGTTGGGAGGTTGCTTTTAGTAAACAACTTGTTCACTTCTACGAACTAAATATGATAGTAACATTGTTCTTTATGTATTCATTTACTTACCAAACCTTTTCCTCATTGTTCTTCACACATTGAATTCTGAAATTTTCTGATTTGGTAGAGCCTAAATTAGTGGGATTTTACTTTACATGAGGAAAATAGGGATAATCATAATAATTTTGGAATAAAGCAAATGCTTCCTTCTAGCATATGTCCTAGGACCACTTTACAATCTTTTCTATTTGCTAGTAGGAATTTGGGGTTGAATGTCTCCATTTATTTTTTTAAAGATTTATTTATTTATTTATTTATTTATTTATTTATTTATTTTAGAGAGAGAGAGCTGCACACATGCTTCAGGGGGAGGGGCAGAGGGAGAGGGAGATAGAATTTCAAGCAGACTCCCTGTTGAGTCTGTACCTCTCAGAGGCTGATGCGGGGCTCAATCCCAGGACCCTAAGATCACGACCTGAGGCAAAATCAACAGTTAGATGCTCAACCCACTGAGCCACCCAGGTGTCCCTCCATTTATTTTTAATCAAAGTTTTTCATTTTGCTTGATCATTTATTATATGGTATGTGTGTTATTGGGATCATAGCAAGTCATGATGGGAATAGTGGTGATGTCATAAATGCTGTCTTATAGCACAAATTCAAAGGTAGAAGAAATGACAATGGACATAACAAAGGAAAACTTGCTTCCATTCAGATACCTGTGATAACTAGGGAAAGAACCATAGGAAATGTTTATTTTTTTTCCTTTCCTTTAGCTGTCACATTTATTGTGTTTTCACTTTAACATAACTATCTTAATTTTTTTTATTTTATTATGTTATGTTAATCACCATACATTACATCATTAGTTTTAGATGTAGTGTTCCATGATTCATTGTTTGCGTATAACACCCAGTGCTCCATGCAGGACGTGCCCTCTTTAATACCCATCGCCAGGCTAACCCATCCCCCCACCCCCCTCCCCTCTAGAACCCTCAGTTTGTTTTTCAGAGTCCATAATCTCTCATGGTTTGTCTCCCCCTCCGATTTCCACCCCCCTTCATTTTTCCCTTCCTACTATCTTCTTTTTTTTAAACTATAATGTATTATTTGGTATGTGCTTTGGTGAGCGCTGTGAATTGTATAAGACTGTTGAATCACATAGGAAATGTTTGAAAAGCAAAGTTGAAACATACTGATGACTGTTTCTTCAGAATGTAATGGAAGGAAATTTTTCCATGACAGCTGTGCTCATTTATATTGGATTCATGTATATAATCAATCTGAACAAGGTAGTTACACAGCAGTGACTAATGTGATAATGATGAGATTCGGAATCAGGGACAATTGAATATGCATCACTTGCTTTTCATATGTAAATCCCATCACTAACAGAGCATTACTGCTCCCTTGTATCTCTATATAACACTGTAGCTAATAGGAAGATCATGATAGAATAAGGGGAGAAAAGGTCTCCATGTTGTATTTGCAAGTTTACAAGAAGAAACAAACTCCAGATTTAAATTATAGCAGATCTTTCCTACCCGGGTACTTAACAAATAGTTTAGGATGAGACCGCAACCAACAGATTTATATCTAATCTACAATTCCGTTACAATTCTCTGTGGGTGTTGATTTCTATCCTTTTCTCCAGGAGCAAAATGTGCAAAGTACTTTTTTCACTCTAGATTCAAATGAATGTAGATCTCTGCATTCTTTCATGTTTTTTCTATTTTTTATTTTTTTAAAAGATTTTATTTATTTATTTGACAGAGACACTTCTACATTCTTTCAGATCCAGTGATGGCATCTGGTCAATTAGCCTAGAATGACATCAACAAGCAGGTCATGTTATCCCCTGAAGGAAAATGTCGATTTGCTCAGTGTTCCGCATTTCTTATACTCAAGTAACAAGAGGAGTGGGGGCAGTAATAGAACAGAGGCACCTCGATTTTGAAACTAGGCCTGGTGACCTCACATCAAAAACTTCTTTTTTTCAATTTATTTAGCAGAATAACTCAGATATATCCCCTCAGGTTTGTCCTGGATATATAATCCTCTAGGAAGCACAGTGGAAGTAAAACTTGACTAAGCACCATTCTTACCCTCAAGTAGCATATGTCATCTACATAGGTAGATAAGATTTCGTGAAGGAGCCTAAAGCAGTCACAAACTTTTTCTTCATCTTAGTAATGTTAAGAGTTAGTTGGACAGTTATGGAGTCAGGGCCAGGGTCCCCAACAAGAAAATACAGAGTCAGGAGAGCCAAAATAAAATAGCACTGACATTCTGCTTTGCAGGCTTTGCAGAAATGACTTTTGCAAAAAGTCCTAAAATAAGACAACCACAAAAGCATTTGTCAATATCACGGGCAAGGGGCAGTTAAGACCTAAGCCCCCAGATGTCAGCAAAAAAAAAGGACTATCAGCACGTAGACATTAACCTAATAGGTAGACAGACACGTGACCAAAGAAGCCCTGATTGGCATGACTCAGCACACCCTGATTGCTTAAGAAAGTTCTGCAAAAGAGCTCATAAAAACCCTTAAACTTTGGGATGCTTGGGTGGCTCAGTCAGTTAAGCATCTGCCTTCGACTCAGGTCATGATCCCAGGGTCCTGGGATCAAGTCCTGCATGGGGCTCATTGCTCAGCAGGGAGCCTGTTTCTCCCTCTCCCTCTGCCGTTCCACCTGCTTGTGTGCTCTCTCTCTCTACAAACAAATAAATAAATTCTTCAAAAAAACAACCTAATCTTAGAAACTCCAGGGGCAACCCACTCGGGTCCCCTCCTTCTCCGGGAGCTTTGTACTCTTGCTCAATAAGCTTTTCTTTGCTGCCCACCACTCTTTGTCTGGTCTACCTCTTCATTCTTCAAAGCAGCATGACCAAGAACTGCGGGCACTAAGGGGACACAAAATCCTGTAACAGTAACGGCACCACCATTTACTCAAGTCAAAAACATTGGAAATGTCCTTTTTTTTAAAATTATTTTATTTTTTAAAGATTTTATTTTTTTGAGAGAGAGAGAGAAAGAGCAGGGGTGGGACAAGCAGACTCCCCGCTGAGTGGGGAGCCCGAAGCGGGGCTGGATCCCAGGACCCTGAGATCATGACCTGAGCCTGAGTGGCTCAGTCCTTTAAGCATCTGACAGTCTCCAATCAGGGGATACCTGAAGCTATCCCTTTTTCCCACGATAAAGCTTTCCTACTCCTTACCTGCCTTTGAATCTCTGTCAATCACAAGTAATCGTGGCTATCTCCCTTGCTATAGCAACCTTTGAATAAATAGCCCTTTGCTTGTTCTCATTTGGGTGGTCTCATTTATGTCCACATGCTCATCTTTGCCTCAAGGTCTTGGAGCTTTCTGTACCTTCTGCCTGGAATATTTTTCCACTTTACATGGGTTGTTCACTTAATGAATTCAGATCTCTGTTCCAAAATGACTGCCTCAAAGAAATCTCTCCTGGTTGTTCTATCTAAAATACTCTTCTCAGAACAACTGGTTCTAATCACTGATGTTCAAAAAACTATGTACAGACTAGAAATATTCTACAGGAAGTTCTACCCTTACATAAAAAGGGGTATAAAACCCATGTGAACCCAACAGCCTAACATGTAAGGAGTACCTACGACAATGCTGAAATTTATCTGAACACTCTGCTCCTGGAAGGCAGTGAAGGGAAAAAAATATTTTTCCTTCAACCCTGCCAGGTTCTTGGCTGGATTTCTATAACAAATGAGAGAGTAATAAGAAAAAAGCATACACATTTATTTAAGTTTTACATAACATGGGAGACTTCATAAGGAAATTAAGACACCCCCCCCCAACAAAAACACTTAAACTTGAGTGTTTTTATACTAGGCTTGATGAAGAATGGAAAGTCATGGAAAAATATGATAGGACAAAAGGGTTAACTTTAAAAATAAAACTGTCAGGGGTGCCTGGCTGGCTCAGTTAGTGGAGTATGTGATTCTTGATCTCAGGATTGTAACATTCAGCCCCATGTTGGATGTAGAGATTACTTTAAAAAAATTAAATTAAGGGGCACCTGGGTGGTGCAGTCAGTTAAGTGTCCGACTCTTGATTTCAGCTCAGGTCATGATCTCAGCGTCGTGAGATGGAGCCCTGCACTGAGCTCCTCTCTCAGCGGGGAGTCTGCTGGGAGATTCTCTCTCCTGCTCCCTCTGCTCCCTCCAACAATCAATCAATCAATAAAATCTTTTAAAAAATTAAATTAAATTAGATTTTAAAAAATAAAAAAATAAAACTGTTGTTATTTTACCAGCAAAATTGGTTTATTCAGGACTAGCAGAAAATAGCAATTCAGGATAAGCAAGCTATGGCAAAACCATGGGTAAGTCTGAAGACCAAAGGAAGGAGACACTCTTTTATAGAGGAAAGGGGGGTGTTGAGAGGGGCTGTTATAAACAAAAAGTCTGTTGGAGTAAACTGGGAGTTCAAAGTGTAGTGGCTTTTCATTGGCTGAGTTGCGGCACTCACTCATCAAGCTGGGTTGTTGCTGGGCAAGGAGAAAAATCTCTTCCTCCTGCTGGGATAGTGAAGTTTAGACTTTTTCCTGGGTGAATGCAGGTAGCAACAATTAATAAACTCCTTTATATTTCAGCTAACATCAAAGGACCACTCTGTTCTCATGTATTCCCAGGTAAGACCCATCTACATCCTTCCTTATGACTCCCGTATGCCTTGTGGGTAACTCCCCTGTTTACCTGCCTCTATAAAACCTCAGGCTCCAGGGGTGCCTGGGTGGCTCAGTCATTGGGTGTCTGCCTTCGGTTCAGGTCATGATCCCAGGGTCCTGGGATCGAGCCCCACATCGGGCTCCCTGCTCCACGGGAAGCCTGCTTTTCCCTCTCCCACTCCCCCTACTTGTGTTCCCTCTCTCGCTGTGTCTCTCTCTGTCAAATAAATAAATAAAATCTTTAAAAAAAAAAAAACAAAAACCTCAGGCTCCATTCCTTTTTTTATTTTTTTTTTTTTTTTTTTGAGATGTTCCTCATGTGTGAACATTCTCCTTATTGCATAGTCTGAATAAAATAATCTCTATAATTGTCTGGTGCATTTTATCTTTTACAACTTACATTTGGAACTCCTTTCCTTTATGTACTCCCCCGACACACAGGTCTTTGGTTCTGCAACCAGGAATTGCCCTTCCAAAGGTGTTTTTTGGCAACTCAAGCTGCACAGCTGGGGACTGTGATTTCATATTGTGGTTAGCTTTTCATATATTTCTCTCACTCACATACTTATCTCTAGTTATTCATTTGCAGACCTGAATCTGAAAGGACCAGTTTGGAACCTATGTCAATAATCCAGATGAGAGATGGTGAGGACTCTGACTAATGTAGCTGCTGTAGGAATAGAGGGAGAGAATGTTTAAAAACCATTAAGATAAAATCCATAGCATTTTTTAATTAACTAGATTTAAGAGTGAGGGGGAAAAGCCAAGAATTGCACTGAGGTTTCTAATTTTTAAGAATGGTAGAATCATAAGTCATTCAAAAGATCAAGATTACTTTGGGACGACACATGGCTGGCTCAGTCAGTAGAGCATACGACTCTGGATCTCGGGGTTGTAAGTTTGAGCCTTCACATTGTGTATAGAGATTAAATTTAAAAAATCTTTGAAAAAAGATCAAGATTATTTCTATTTTAAATTGGATATTTATTGAGCAGCTACTATATATAGGGCACATGTAAGGAGGAAGAATACAAGGCTGGGGGGTTACGTTAAATGCGAGGTTCCTGGAGGACATTCAAGTGGATACAATTAATGAGTAGTTGATAATATGGCTCTGAAATTCGTAGAAGACATTGATATTGGGGAAAAAAGTGAGAACCATTAGCATGGAGTTTATTACTGAAGCTATGAGATAACATAAAAAATGAGGGAAAAAACTAAATAAAAATGTCTGGAGAGATAGGAAAAGAACTAGGAAAGAAAATGATGTCACATGGTTAACGAGGACAAATGTTGCCCAGAGGTCAGCTAGGGTTTGCATTCTGCAAATTAGGACATCCTTGGTAGTTTTAGAAAAAATAGTTTAGTAGAGCCGTGGAGGGAAGAATAAAGTATGTAGTCCTCATAATTAATCTATTTCAAAGGAAGCCTAATAGATTTCAATTACTTTATGTTACTGGCTGGTAATTCTCCCTTTGAAAGATTAAGGGCATTTTGATTGGAACCTTTCAAGAAGATTCTCTTTAATAGAATGGATTGTCTTTGAAAATGTATTTATTCAACTTTGCATTAACCAGAATCTTGGCCATAGAAAATATGCACTAAATGATTATAAAATTGAAGATAACACTCACTCACTTACATCTCCCTCTCACATCTCTCTGTCATATATATGTGTGTATATACATATATATGCTTTTTATTTTGAATAAGATATATTTTATATTTTAATATACACAATTTTATTTGGAAATAATTATAGATTCATAGGAGTTTGCAAAAGAAATGCATAGGGAAGTTCCATGTACCCTTTCCCCAGCCTCCTCCAATGCTAACATCTTATACCAGTATAATACCTGATCAAAACCCCAGAAAATTGACTTTGGCACAATCCATTGAGCTTATTCAAATTTCACAGTTATACACACACTAATTTGTGTATGTGCGTGGGGAAGGTGGGGGAGCTCTGTGAAATATTATCACGTATGCAGCCTTGTGTAACCACCACCCACAATTGAGATATTGAACTGTGTCATCACTACAAGACTCCCTCACGTACCCCTTTATAGCCCCACTTGTCCCCCTCCTCCCCATCCCCAACACCCGGTTACCCCTGATAAGTTCTCGGCCTCTATAATGATGCTACCTCATGCATGTCAAATAAATGTAATTATGCACTATCTTTTTGAGACTGGCTTTTTTCCACTCAGCTTAATTTTCTTCAGGTTCATCAAAATTGTGTTCTTCAATAATCCGTTTTTCTAAAGTGCTGAGTAGTATTCCATGGCATGTATATACCACAGTTTGCTTAACTATTCAGCCTTGGAAGGACATTTGGGCTGTTTCAAGTTTATCGCTGTTATAATTAAAGCTACTATGAGCATTCACACAAAGGTTTTTGTGCGAAAGTGTCTTAATTTCTCCAGGATAAATACCCAGGAGTGTAATTACTATGTTGTAAGTTGCATGTTTAGTTTTGTTAGAAACAGCCGACCTGTTTTCCTGAATTTTACCTTCCCACTGGCAATGTATATGAGATCCAATTTCTCTGCATCCTCACCAGCATTTGGTGTAATCACTATATTTTTTTCATTTGGCCATTCAGGTAGTTGTGTAGTGATATTTCCTTTTTTAAAATAAGATTTTATTTTTATTTGAGAGAGAGAGAGACAGATAACGAGAGAGATAGCTAGAGAGAACAAGAGCGGGGAAGAGAAGGAGAAGCAGGCTCCCCGCTGAGCAGGGAGCCCCATATGGGACTTGATCCCAGGACCTGAGCCGTAGGCAGACGCTTAGCTGACTGAGCCACCCAGGCGCCCCTGTTGTGTAGTGATATTTCACTGTGGTTCTAATTCGTATTCTCTGATGGCTAATATGAAACATCTTTTTGTGTGCTTATTTTCCACCTGTATATCTCTTCTCCAGTGAAATGTCTCTTCCTATATTTTGCCTATGTTTTAATTGTTGAGTTTTTTATTTTTTTAAGATTTTATTTATTTGACAGAGAGCGAGAGAGGGAACACAAGCAGGGGGAGTGGGAGAGGGAGAAACAGTTTTCGCAGGGAGCCCGATGCGGGGCTTGATCCCAGGACTCTGGGATCGTGACCTGAGCCGAAGGGGCAGACGCCTAACGACTGAGCCACCCAGGCGCCCCTTTGTTGAGGTTTTTTTTTTTTTTAATTTTATTTATTTATTTGAGAGAGAGAGAGAACACAGCCTACACAATGTGAGGGCTCAAACTTACAGAGGCGGGAGAGGGAGTAGTAGAATCCCCGCTGAACAGGGAGCCCAAAGGGGGGGGAGGGGCACTCGATCCCAGGACCCCAGGATCATAACTTGATCTGAAGGCAGATGCTTAACTGACTGAGCCACCCAGGCGCCCCTTTTTTCATCCCTCTTAACAGGGTCTTTTGCAGAACAAAAGTTTTCGACTCTAAGGGGCCAATTTATCCTTTTTTTATTTTTTACCTTTATGGTTCATGCTTTTGGTTTCAAGTCTAAGAACTCTTTGCTTAGTGCTGGTCCCCAAAGGTTTTCTATCATGTTTTTTTCTAAAAGTTTTACAGTTTTACATTTTACATTTAAATCTGTAATCCATTTTGACCAGATTTTTCCATATGGTGTGAAATGTAAGTGAAGAATCATTTTCTTTTTGCCCGTAGATGTCCAGTTGCTTTGGCACCATTTGTTAAAAGGGCAATCCTTCCTCCATTGAATTTATTTTGCTCATTTGTCAAAAATTAATTGGGGATACTTGCATGGATCTATTTCTGGGTTTTTATTCTGTTCCATTGATTTATATGTCTATCCTTCTGCCAGTACCATACTGTCTTAATTACTGCTAATATTTTGTAAAACTTAACAACTGGGTAAGGGATTCCTCCCACTTTTTTTTTTTTTTTTTTTACTTTGCTGTTTTATAGTAATTGCTCGTTGGTATGAGTTACAAATTGCTTCTAACATGGGTTATTGATTTGTAAAGAATTAGAATACAATAAAGTACATTTTAAACTATAACTGTATAAAAAATAATTTAATATTAGTCCCTGATGAACTGATATAATAGAAAGAACATTGGATCAGGAATCAGGATACCTGGGTTTCCTATCTAGTTTTGACACTGATATTCTGTATTAATTTAAGCATGCCTCTCTCAACCTCTCAGTCTGCTTCCTCATCTGTAAAGTGTGTAGGAAGTAGATAGTCCCTAAGGTCTTTTCTAGAAAAATAAAAAACTGCTGAGTTGATTTGGTCTATATAAGTTGTATACACAGCTACCACACTGCAAGACCTACAGGAGGCACCATTTACACTGTATTCTCTGTCAGGGTTTGGAAATCTATAGCCGGGGTGGGGGTGGAGGGTAAATACAGATTGCAGCCATTTTCTTTGTAAATAAAGTTTTATTGGAACACTGCCATACTCATTCATTTACATTCCACCTGTGGTGTTTTCCCCACTACAGTTCCAGAGTTGACTAGGTGCAATAGAGACCCTATAGTCAGGAAAGCCAAAAATATTTATTTACAAAAGAATTTGCCAACTCAGTCCATATGAATGCTGCTTCCTGAAATTGTACGACTATGGTTGACCTAATTATTTAAATGTCTATCTATGAGGGAGAAAGTGCTGATTTGGCAAGAATTAAACCCCTCTTTTGCCATATTAATTTATCACTACAGTTAGAAAATAACCAGGGTAGGGAACATTCCTAATTTTGGTACCATCATTACCAAATTAATATATCGTAACTAAGCCCTTTCAAATAGCAGAAGTTTAGCCTAGGAGAAATAGGCCTTGATGTATTAATTTAGATAATTTCTTTTCATTCAAGTGCTTTTCAGTTCAAAAAGATATCTGAGCAACAATGAGCATCATGAGATGGAATGTGTGCTGTGAGGTAAGAAATGAGTAAGACAAGGGGCGCCTGGGGTGGCTCAGTCGGTTAAGCGACTGCCTTCAGCTCAGGTCATGATCTCAGGGTCCTGGGGTCAAACCCTGCACTGGGCTCCCTGCTCAGTGGGGAGTCTGCTTCTCCCTCTCCTCTGCCGCTCCCCCTGCTTGTGCTCTCTCTCTCTCTCAAATGAATAAAGTCTTTTAAAAATTTTTTTAAATTAAAAAAAAGAAATGAGTAAGACAAGATTCTTGCCCTCAAGGAACTCACAACCTAGTTAGGGGGAAAGAGGATAAACCAGAGAAAAAGCCAACATGATTAAGACACATTGTGATAAGATATGTCAAGGAGGCCGGTGGGGTTATAAGAACATAAGGGCTATGTTTTTCCTTCATTTCTTAGCTTCAGGGGCTTGCTTCTGTGGTGGGAGGTAAAAGTTTTCCTCTACCCACTTAAGGTCTCTGGCTGAGTCTGGAAATTAAACTGACAGGGAAAGATTAACAGGAGAAATGGAAAGATTAACAGAAAAACATTCAAGTTTTATTAATTTTTACATGTACATGGGAGCCTTCACAAGAGAATGAAGACCCAAAGAAGTGACTGGAACCGGAAGCTCTTATACCTTTTAGACAAACAAATTTGTGAAGAGTTGACAAGACAAAGCAGCTTGGGCTAGGGTAGTTAATGGTGAAGAAGTAACTAGGAAGATAACGGTTAGTTTAACAAGGTTTGTTGATACGGATTTCTCTGCTGCCATCTCTGGGATGATTAGAATCCGTCTCCAGTAAAAGGAGAATTTATATCCTGCCTTTAGGCTGAAAAGGGGGAGCTTTTTCAGTGTTTACCGCTTCTTAACTCAGCCTTCAGCTCAAAAAATTTATGTCAAAGAGGCATATTTCAGGGTGACATATTTTAATTTCCTTCCACATTCCATCATTCCCTGAGTGTTGTCATTTAGCTTGCGCTAGAATGGATCCTTTGAGGCAAGCTTTCTGTGAGTCAATAGTATTAATAATAGCTATCCATTCGTGGCACTTTTGAATTCCAGAGTTTTTAGTTATACCACATTGAGAATGTCTGAACTGAATAAAGAAAATGTGGTGCGCGCGCACACACACACACACGCACACACACGCACATAGAAATACTATTCAGTCACAAAAAAAGAAAGAAATCCTGCCATTCACGACAACATGGACGGACCTCAAGGGCATTATGCTAAGTGAAATAAGGCAGAGAAAGACAAATCCTGCACGATGTCACTTATATGTGAAATCTAAAAAAAAAAAACCAAACTCATAAAAGATGTCAGATTTTGGGTTACCAGAAGTGGGGGTGGGGTAGGGGTGGGAGAATCGGATGGAGGTGGTTAAAAGGTACAAACTCACAGCTATAAAATAAATGTTGGGTATAAAGTACTGGAGGTATAACGTACAGCATGATAACTACAGTTAACAGTGCTGTACAGTACATTTGAAAGTGGTTAAGAGAGTAAATATTAACATTTTGCATCACAAGGAAAAAAATTATTGTAACTATATGAGGAAATGGATGTTAACTATACATACTGTAGTAATCATTTCATAACATATGTATATCAAGTCATGAGGTACACCTTAACCTTATGTAAGTCTTGGAGCGCCTGGGTGGCTCAGTCGGTTAAGCGGCTACCTTCAAGCTCAGGTCCTGATCCTGGGGTCCTGGGATCGACCCCCTTGTCGGGCTTCCTGCGCAGAGGGGAGCCTGCTTCGCCCTCTCCCTCTGCCCCTCCCCCCTGCTCATGCCCTCTCTCCCCGCCCTCAAATAAATAAAATCTTAAAAACAGACCAACAAAACTTACAGTGCTGTACATCGATTATATCTCAATAAAACTGAAAGGATAAAAAGGAAAGAAAGAAAAAAAGAAAGCAGAATGTCTGACCACTACATATGTATATATATTGTTTTTCTCCTTCCCTCCAATACTTCTGCTGATTTCTCTATTGCGATTACTGGCCTCGCCATTCTCCTAATCGCAGGGGCCCAAACCCCCAGGGTTATATTTAATTCTTTGAAGCGATATAGTTGAACATTTGGGAGTTTGTAGCCAGGCTGTCTGGGTTTAAATCCCAACTCCCTGACCTTAGTCTGACTTTAGACTTGTACTCTTGGCTTGTTCATCTGCAAAATATCTAACTTGCAGGGTTTCTGTGAGGAATAAACGAGTTAATATACACAAACTACCTACAATATGCCTGGCGCACAGTAAGCCCTAACTGTGTGATTGTTATAAATACCATCCCCTCCTCCCTTTGCTCCCTGTCTTTATTTAGGTGTTGAGCCATGAGTATGTTTTCTCTACCATGCTTCTCCAACCCAACCTCTCCGCTCTGTTCTCACACGTTCTTACTACTACTTTTCGTCTGGAGGATTCTCTCCCTCATTCAATTCATTCCACATTCCAAAGTCAGATTAATCTTTCTAAAATGAAGTTCCAGTGATGTGAAACTGCCCCTCTCCCCATGCATACAACAGTGGTTTCCAAGCTATAGAATCTGGACCCCTGGGACCCTAAGAAGTAACTGGAGGGGAGATTCTGGAATCCATAGGCACAGAAATGTTTTCTCAATCGACAAAATCTACTACAGATACGAGATGTGATTACATTCCAGAGGCAGAATTCTGTTATTCTTATAGTCTGCACCTGGCAACGAGAAATTCTCCAAACCAAAGGCTGGACACTGGACCCCATTGAGATTTCAGTTCTGGTTTTCCTAATGGTCAAGGCCCCAGACCTCACTGGATTTTTTTTATCCTACTCATAGAAGAATGAGGTGTGTCTTCAAAATATTTTAGCCAGGGGCTCCTGGGTGGCTCAGTCGTTGGGCGTCTGCCTTCGGCTCAGGTCGTGGTCCCACGGTCCTGGGATTGAGCTCCGCATCGCGCTCCCTGCTCAGTGGGAAGCCTGCTTCTCCCTCTCCCACTCCCCCTGCTTGTGTTCCCTCTCTCACTGTCTCTCTCTGTCAAATAAATAAATAAAATCTTTAAAAAAAAAACCTCAAGGGGCGCCTGGGTGGCTCAGTCGGTTAAGCGTCTGCCTTCGGCTCAGGTCATGATCCCAGGGTCCTGGGATCGAGCCCCGCATCAGGCTCCCTGCTCAGTGGGAAGCCTGCTTCTCCCTCTCCCGCTCCCCCTGCTTGTGTTCCCTCTCTTGCTGTGTCTCTCTCTGTCAAATAAATAAATAAAATCTTTAAAAAAAAAAACAAAAACCAAAACCAAAAAAACCCCAAATATTTTAGCCAATCCACGTATTTTGAATATCTTTAATTTCAACAATGAGAACTCATTCCTAACGTTCATTATGCCAATTAACAAGTCACAGAATATTGAAATTTATTTAAAGAAAAATGCCACGAAATGTTTGCACTGATGAGCCACAGAAAATACTTTTTTGTTACAATATTGAAATTTATTTAAAGAAAAATGCCGTAATTAAGAAGCCTCACATTTCACCAATAGAAACCAGCTTCCAACAATCACAATTGCTAATTAGTAAAACACCTGGTGTTGCTATAGATAGTGTTGCTGTAAATAAAGGAAGCACTCGTAGTAGCAAATTTAGGGGTAGATAACTCCTCATTAAAAAGACCTGGCTCTCCAAAATGTGAACTCCCAGCTAGAATACTAGTTGCATCTGGGTTAGTAACATCAACTAATACACACAAGCAATGTCACAGTGTTAAAGCATGCTGAAGTGTTTTAAATCACAGTTGTGCTCTGATTTCTGCTTGTAGTTATCCTTTCATTCTTCCTAGGTCATCTCAGATGATTGTTCCATAAAGTCTTTCTACACAGCTCTCTCCTCCTCTTCTGTAGTACTTAGGACTTCTTTTATGATGCCCACCTTAAACCCTTATAGTCCCTTAGCTCACACTGATCCTCAGAGGTAGTAGAGCATAGCAGTTAAAAGCATGAGCTCTGCAAAGGGGGGGGGGGGGGAAGCATGCGTGTGACAAACCAAGAAACAGACTTTTTTCCTAGGTAGGCTCCATGCTGGGTGGTGCTTGAACTCACAACCCTGAGATCAAGACCTGAGTTGATATCGAGAGTCGGATGCTTAACCGACTGAGCCACCCAGGCGCCCCAAGAAGCTGGCTCTTAACTGTAGAGAACAAACCGATGGTTACCAGAGGGGCGGAGTGTGGGAGGAATGGGGAAATAGCAGGTGGGGATTAAGGAATGCATTCATTGTGATGAGGACAGGGTGATGCATGGAGTTGTTGAATCACCATATTGTACACTTGAAACTAATATAACACTATGTTAACTCTACTAGAATTAAAATTAAAAACTTAATACAGGGGCGCCTGCGTGGCTCAGTCGTTAAGTGTCTGCCTTTGGCTCAGGTCATGATCCCGGGGTCCTGGGATCAAGCTCCATGTCGGGCTCTCTTTTCCACAGGAAGCCTGTTTCTCCCTCTCCCACTTCCCCTGGTTGTGTTCCCTCTCTTGCTGCCCCTCTCTCTGTCAAATGAATAAATAAAATCTTTTTTAAAAACTTAATAAAAAATAACATAAAATGGAGAAGAAAGTATGAGCTCTGGAGTCAAGCTACCAGAATCTTTATTTATTTATTTATTTATTATTTTTTTCAACAGAAAGAGAGACAGCAAGACAGGGAACACAAGCAGGGGTAGTGGGAGAGGGAGAAGCAGGCTTCCCGCTGAGCAGGGAGCCCGATGTGGGGCTCGATCCCAGGACCCTGGGATCATGACCTGAGCGGAAGGCAGACGCTTAACGACTGAGCCACCCAGGCGCCCAAGCTACCAGAATCTTAATCCTAACTCCATCTGTGACCGTGGCAAGTCCCACAATTTACTTAACTCCTCTGTGCAATTTCCTTCTTTGTAAAATGGGGATACTGCAAACTAATTGTAATAGGAGTATGTCGTATTGACCGAGAATATTTAATTCCGCCACAGAAAAGAAGAAAACAAATGGGAGAGATGAAATTCATACATATGCTAAGCTGAGACGAGGAGGTTAGTAGCCCACAAGACATTTTAGACATAAGGTAGGGTATATGTGTACAAAATATAAATCAGAAGGGATAGAAAAACTAAGTAGGCACTAAATATTCATGAAGCACTGGAGGCACCTAATATTCCTGATGCAGTAAATATACATCAGGCCCCTGAGGCACCGGATATTCACAGCACACTAAATATATGAGGCACTCAGTATTCATGAGGACCTAAATCAGCAGCCCACGAGTGATGTCTATTCTGCGCCTATGTATCCTCTGGCCAGGAAACAAAAAATACAAGTCCCTAACTGCCCATGGGGCTATGGCAAGTTTCAGCTCTGGACAGGCACACTTGCCCCTACAACTCTTCAACAGAGAATGTGTGTGTAATTGGCTTCGGGCTTCTTTCATTCACAGAGCCTCTTTGCTCAAACCTCACTGCTGGTCTTCCTAATCACACCATCACTGCACAAGGCTGATGTGGACGAGAGAAATAGGACATATAAACATTGCATAACCCAGGTGTGGTGCAGCTTACTGGCATCCTATCCTAAGTGTGTTAACATACTCCATTTCTCTCCCCTAATGTCTTACTGTAAATGTTAAATTGATTTAATAAATCATGTGATTTGAGTGATCTGAGACTTATCCGAGTTTTTAGGATCCCAAGCATTCATTATTCCCCCACAATTTAGTTAGTTTTTTTTAAAGATTTTATTTATTTATCTGAGTGAGAGAGAGAGAGAGAGAGAGCATGAGTGGGGTGGGGCAGAGGGAGAGGGAGAAGCAGACGCCCTGCTGAGCAGGGAGCCTGACTCAGGGCTCAATCCCAGGACTCTGGGATCATGACCTGAGCCAAAGGCAGGCACTCAGTGGACTGAGCCACCCAGGGGCCCCTAGTTGATTTTTTTTAACAGCCTTATTGAAATATAATTTACAGACCATTACAATTCATCCATGTAGTGTGTACAATTCAATATTTATTGGTATGTTACATAAAGATTTTAAAAATTGTGGTAAAATGTATAACATATAATTTCCCATTTTAACCATTTTAATTCAGTGGTATATTCACATGCTGTGGAATCATCATGGGTTCCAAAACTTTTTATTTTTTATATTTATTTTAATTCCATTTATTTAACATACAGTGTAATATTAGTGTCCGGTGTACAATATAGTGATTCAACACTTCCATACATCACCCTGTGCTCATCATAACAAGAGCACTCCTTAATCCCCATCAGCTATTTCCCCCACCCCCCACCCCATTCCGTCTGGTAATCATCAATTTGTTCTTTATAGTTAAGAGTCTTGGGGTGCCTGGATGGCACAGTCATTTAAGCACCCAACTCTTGCTTTTAGCTCAGGTCGAGATCTCAGGGTCCTGAGGTTGAGCTCTGTGTCGGGTTCTGTGCTCAGCTGGGAATCTGCTTGTGACTCTCTCTCCCTCTGCCCCTCTCACCTCTCTAAAATAAAGAAATTTTATTTATTTTTTAAAAGATTTTATTTATTTATTTTGAGAGAGAGAGAGAGAGTACGCAAGTGAGGGGGGAGGGCAGAGGGAGAGGGAGAAGCAGGCTCCCCGCTGAGCAGGGAGCCCAACATGGGGCTCGATCCCAGGACCCTGGGATCATGACCTGAGCCGAAGGCAGATGCTTAACTGACTGAGCCACCCAGGTGCCCCTAAAATAAAGAACCTTGAAAAACTCTCCCTGTAAAGGGCAGACTGTAAATATTTTAGGCTTTGTGGGCCACAGTCTCGTTTACAACTCCTCAACTCTGCTGCTGTAGCATGAAAGTAGCCGGAAACAATCTGTAGACGAATGAGCCTGCCTGTGTCCCAATAGAACTTTATTTACAGAAACAGGGAGTGGGCCAGATTTTTAACCCACAGTCCAGAGTTTCCAGACCCTTTATCTAGAGCTATAGAGTCACTGTGACTAAATATGGTCCACATGCAAAAACCTAAATATGAAGGAGTCACATTTTTGTTTATTTAAAAATATTCAAACAATATTTACTGAGTACCTACTATATTACCTCCATGTGATAGGTGCTGGGTGTACAATAGTGAACAAGACGGGGTGCCTGCTCTCAAGGAGCACTTTGGGAAGTCTGAGACACTTTGACCAAAATGGCTTTTTATTGTTTTTCTCATGCAATTGAATAGTTAGCTTTGTTATGGAGATATTATAGTTTTATTACAACAGGGAACAAAACAAAATATCCCACAACTAAAGGTCTGAATTCTCCTGGGAAAAGTCTTTGGCTCAATCCATTTGCTCATCTAGTTGCTTTTGTTCGAAGACCTATACTAATTACTTAAGGGAACAAGAGATGCTCTAAGCCCATATGATTTCCATGACTACTTGTCCACTTAAATTTTAAGTTCAATGTGTTAAAAATCCTAAGTATGTTTTAGGATGTGTAGTTGATAATCTTTGCAAGTTTTCCATGTTTAATCCTCTCCATTACACCTTTCACACTCAGTGATATCATGAGGTGAATAAGAACTGACTGTACAAAAGAAAATCGAAAGGGTGAAAAGGACAAAGACCAAGTCAAATATGAGTAGAGATAATCATGTTTTAAATCTTATAATTAATTTAACATGTACAGTCCACAAAGAAATGCTGGCAGCAGTAGAACCTTCCTGGATTAAATCAAGAGAGTCCAGGGATTAGAAATGACATTTAATAGAATTATTGTAAGCATATCTTATTAAGATGAATGAAATTCATGTTTTATCTGAGTTTCTGAACACATACTGAGCAAATTACGAGAATGCTTAAATAAATAAATCATCAGAAGCTTCCACCAAGGTTAATCCCCTTTAATTAGACAAGAGCTTAATAGAAAAGATTCGTCTTTACAGAGCTATCAGTATTTGAAAACTAAATTCAATTTGACAAATGAAAGAGATTAAATTCAAGGCAGAGGATAGGACAAGGGTCTAGCAATCGGGAGGTCTATTTGTGCATCTGATCCCTTGAATAAGCCTGTGAAAAGTACTTTAAATCCTCAGTTCTAGATTGATGGATGGATAGAGGGAGGGATGGATAGGTGGACGAATATGTGATAAAGCAAGTAGAAGAAAATGTTAATTATAGAATGTGGGTAGTGGGAAAACAGGGGTTCACTGTCAAATCCTTCTACCTTTTCTGTATCGTTGAACATTTTCATCAAAAAATATTGGAAATAAGAAAAATCTTCAGTTCTGTGTAATAAATGACAACCGCATCATAGTCCCACTCTGACCATAAAATATAGGTGTGTGTGTTTGTGTGTGGTGTGTTACCTGACATGCTAACCAACTTGCAGCACCTGCACTACATTTCCCACATATTCCACTACTGTATCTCTAATTTAGCGTGTTAGACTGGAAGAGACCGTGGAGATGGTATTCCTTCATCATCTTCATTTATACTCATTTCCCTGGTGTTCGGAGAGCAGCCACAAGAACAACCAGAAGAGCATGTGCTGGAAGCTCTATGTCACCAACCTTTCTAAACATCCAGAGTTGCTTAACCGACTGAGTCAGTCCATCAGAGTAGAGCCATGGTAGAGTTCACCATCTGTGTGGATGACAGATGAGCCATATTTCTTAGGCGGGAGAGGATAATGAAGAAAGTCTAGTTTGCTTAAGCAAATGCTTATACCTTACCATTTAGTTGACAAATTATCCAATTCTATGTTTGTACCATCGAGAGAAAAAGGGGTCTTGTTTTCAAAAGGGTTAACTCTATCTTTTCGCATGGACTATTACCGGTTCCTGATCATCAAAGGGATTAAATATCAGGCCTTACATAGAAGCAGGCTGGCTAGAGACGTAGAAAAAATGTTTAGGGGCGCCTGGGTGGCTCAGTCGGTTAGGCGTCTGCCTTTGGCTGGGGTCATCATCCCAGAGTCCTGGGATAGAGTCCTGCGTCGGGCTCCTTGCTTGACAGGGAGCCTGCTTCTCCCTTTCCCTCTGCCTGCTGCTCCCCCTGCTTGTGTGCTCGCTCTCTCTCACAAATAGATAAATAAAATCTTTTTAAAAAAAAAAGAAAAAGAAAAAATTGTTTAATGTGGGTTAGGTGGAGGAAGCAAACCATGAGATGCAGCCAGGTATGAAAGCTCTGTGAGGCAGAGACTTTGGGGCTGTTCCTGTTTGCTGCTATATCCCCAGGTCCTAGAACAGAGCCTAGCATGTAGTAGGTTTCGATAAATACTGAAAGAAGGAATTCTCTCCACTTGACTGGGCTGTAAACCCATTTAGGGCATGGATCCTGGCTTATCTCTGATCGTATTTTAAAAAACCAGGTTGCCTAGCCCAAAATGAAATCACCATGGGTTAAAATTAGAATCCCAATGGGATCCAGCTTTTCTTATCATATACGTGCTATGATCACTATCTCCCCTCAGCTTTCAAATTGTTCATTCAGTAACCTTAACAGCTTAACAATTTACACTACATGAGGTGTGCATTTTGGAAAATGAGGAAAGAAAGGAAACTTCAACTTTCTGATGTTTGGAGGACTAATATTTCCTATTTCTAATTTCAAGGCATTTCAGGCAACCTCGTGTATATTCCAACCGACTATTTTCTGAAAAAATTGCCTACCTTTATGTGGCTCTGACTTTTGGATGACTGGCAGAGCGCTTTTGAATCAGGAAGTACCAGTGATTACTGTCCCTGAAGAAGAAAAGAGAACTGATAAATTTGCAAATTTTTCACTGACTGTTTGAGATAGAGCTTATAATTCGTCACTTATTCATTCGATCATTCAACAGATGTTTAATGAATTGCTGTGATGCTTCAGGCACAAAGCTAGGCCCTAAGGAAACAAAAATAATAAGACTTGATTCGTCTCCTAAAGGAAGCTCACAGCCTAGTAGGAGAGAGATTATCAACTATCACAGTGCAGTGTGATGGAAAAGTCCCCTGGAAAAATAATGGAGGAATGGCAAACTTGGCCATTTTTCTGGCTTACTTGATTAACAACTATCACTGATAATAGAATCATTTCAACCAAAAATGGAATCATCTTCATATGGGAACAGTTGTTGCAAAGCTATGAACCAACTATAGGATTTCATTCTTTAAAAAAAGAAGATATAGGGGGGCGCCTGGGTGGCTCAGTCATTAAGCGTCTGCCTTTGGCTCAGGTCATGATCCCAGGGTCCTGGGATGGAGCCCTGCATCGGGCTCCCTTGCTCAGCGGGAAGCCTGCTTCTCCCTCTCCCACTCCCCCTGCTTGTGTTCCCTCTCTCGCTGTGTCTCTCTCTGTCAAATAAATAAATAAAATCTTTTTTTAAAAAAAGAAGATATATTTCACATTATTATTGTGTTAGTTTATTAGTGCACATGATTTTTTTAAACCAAAAATGAAAAATAAATTATTATAATGGAAGTACAAGCTTAAATAAGTGGCATAATTTTTTAGAGGGGAGAGGGGCAGAGGGAGAGAGACAGAGAGAGTCTTAAGCAGGCTCCACACCTAGCGTGGAGACCAACCTGGGGCTTGATCCCATGATCCTCATGATCTCACAACCCTGAGATCATGATCTGAGCCGAAATGAAGATTCAGATGTTTAACCAACTGAGGCACACAGGCACCCCAGTGGCATAATTTTTTAAACAACCTTCTTGAAATATAACTCATATACCATAAAGTTCACCTTTTAAAGTGTATAATTCAATGGTTTTTTAGTATATTCACAAGATTGTGCAACCATCTAATTCCAGAATGGTTTAGCCGCTCCCCATTTCTCTTCAAAACCTCCCTCCCAACTCTAAGCAACTACTAATCTCCTTTTTGACTCTATGGATTTGCTTATTCAAGATATTTCATATATTTTTAAAGACTTTATTTATTTATCTGCAAGAGAGAGTGAGAGAGTACACAAGAGGGGGTAGGGTCAGAGGGAGAAGCACACTCCCCACAGAGCAGGGAGCCCGATTCGGGACTCGATTCTGAGACTCCAGGACCTGAACCGAAGGCAGTCGCTTAACCGACTGAGCCACCCAGGTGCCCCTCAAGACATTTCATATTAATGGGATCATATATATGGTCTTTTGTGTCTGGCTTCTTTCACTTAGGACAGTGTTTTCAAGGTTCATCAGTGTCATAGACTACATCAGGACTTTATTCTTTTTTCTAAGATTTTATTTATTTATTTGACAGAGAGAGACACAGAGAGAGAGGGAACACAAGCAGGGGGAGTGGGAGAGGGAGAGGAAGGCTTCCCATGGAGCAGGGAGACCGATGCAGGGCTCGATCCCAGGACTCTGGGACCATGACCTGAGCCGAAGGCAGATGCTTAACAACTGAGCCACCCAGGTGCCCCTTTCAGGACTTTATCCTTTTTTCACAGCTAAATAATATTGCATTTTAATAGATATACCACAATTGTCCCTTCCATTACTATATGGACATTTGGATTGTTTCCACTTATTGGTTCTCATTATTGACAATATACTCACTTGCTCAGTCCCGGAATGCATATAAAGTAGTTACAGATTTGCTAACCCATTCCCCTGTAAAAATCAAACCTACCAACAGGAGTACAATATTTGTTTCCAATTCTACCTTTATCCTTAAGCTATGTTATAGTAATCTCACCATGGGAAAACTCCCTCCCAAGGTTAGGTTCAAATGGTGAAACTTACGAGGGTAGCCTTGTGGTATGAATAAAACAAAACTGTCCCAGTCAAAAAGGTAAGGAAGCCCCAAGGCAAAAAGTAGGGTGGATGGCTCTATGGGAGAAAGTCCAGAACTGAGAGAGAATGAATAGCCTCGCACAGGCATTTTATAAAAAGAAAGTCCCCGTGGCACAAGATTTAGGAGAGGTTCCTGTGCAATTCAAAATTTTAAAGAGGCAGCCAGAGGATGCATGACCTTACGGGATGTGTGGGTGTTAAGGGGCAAGTCTTATCAGAATCCTGCAGGAGGTGACAGACGCAGGTAGGAAATGAAGCTTAGAGGTTGCTGGCTCGAAATCATGTATCACTGGGAGGCCAATTTTTTTTCCTGTGGTCTTCACGAAGTATATCATCAAAATACTGTCATTTCAGTTACTTATGTTAAGTCTTCGATGTCTCCTCTCCCATACAAACACACAAACACTTTGACGTGGTCATGTTATTTGTTTGAAATAAAGTTGGGTTCATTTGTTTCTATTTCTATTCCATTTTTCTTTTTTCTTTTTTTTTAAAGATTTTATTTATTTATTTGACAGAGACACAGCTAGAGAGGGAACACAGCAGGGGGAGTGGGAGAGGGAGAAGCAGGCTTCCTGCCGAGCAGAGAGCCCGATGGGGGGCTCGATCCCAGGACTCTGAGATCATGACCTGAGCCGAAGGCAGATGCTTAACGACTGAGCCACCCAGGAGCCCCTCTATTCCATTTTTCTTGCCTTGCCCATCCTTGTTGATTTTATTTATGTTTAAGTATGTGAAACATTAACGTGGTTCCAAAAGTCAGAACTAGACAAAATGCACATTCAGAGAACTATAACTCTTTAGTTTTTCTTCTACTCTCTTTCCATACCCCCTACTTTCTACTTTGTTACTGCCCAGCTATTGTAGGTAACCAATCTCATTAGTTTCTAATTTCTTTTCATGTTTCTTTCTGCACAAATAAGCTGATACATGTCTATTTTCCTATTTCCCCTTTTTTTTCTTGTGTGAAGGGTAGCATACTGTTTTGCACTTTGCTTTTTTCACCTAACATTGTATTCTGGAAGTCACTCCATGTCAGTTCATAAAGGTCTTCCTCATTCTTTTTTGCATCTGCATAGTATTCCATTGTGTGATGTACCTTACTTTATTCAAGCACTCTCTCACATGAGGATTTAGGTTGTTTCCAGTAATTTGAAATCACAATGCTATAATGAATAACCTTGTGTATGTATATTTTATATTGCTGTAGGTCTATTCTCAGGGTAAACTTCTGGGGACAGGATTGTTTTGTTGAAAGACAAATGCATATGTAGTTTTGTTAGATAGTTCCAAACATCTCTCCAAAAAGATTGTACTACTTTGTAGTCCCACCAACAGTGTATGATAGTGACTGTTTCCCCACAGATTGGAGATTTTAATCCATCTATACACTTATTTTTTTGTTCTACTGAAATAAAATAAAAATTAAAAATTAAAAATCAAAAAAGTTATACAAGGCAAAAGCTATGAAAATAAAACAGATGTATCAATATTAATGTCATATAAAATAGAATTCAAGGTGAATAAATTTAATGGAACAAAGAGGGATGCATCATGGTGGTTTTATCCATGAAGCTTTAGACATTTAATAAGAGAGCTTTGAAATATAGAAGTGACATGTAGTAGAAACATAAGGAGAAATCACTCTCATGCTAGGAGACTTTTGCATGTGTATATTAATGATCAAAAAATCAAGCAGACAAAAATAAGGTCTCTTAATTTGGATTACCCATAAAGCAGACTTCGAAGCAAGGACTAGGTGTGGGTAGTTTATTTGGGAAGTGGTCCCAAGAATCACTTCCAAAGAAACAGGGTGTAACCACTGTGGGCAACTAGAGCTCAAGCCTGTTAGCAACTTTCTGAGCAGCTGTATAGAACAGGCCTCAGATGGGCTCAATGCAGAACAGAGAAACTATGGTATGTATCCATTGACTTTTGCCCTCTTTTGCTTGAGAGTTGTCCTCCATCCCTGGGACATTAACTCCACATACTTCTAGGTTGCACATGTATGGTTTAGAAGACTTCCACAGCTTCTGAGAAAGCAACAGCCAAGAAATGCTATGACTCATGCTTGGTGCAGGAAGTTGGCAGTGAAACATCGAGCTTTTACCATGCTGAGCTAAAATCAGATGGATTCGGCAATCTGGCATGGTGGACCATAAACACCAGCCACCATACGGTCACTGAAGATTTGATGATATGAATCATCTTATATGGGGGCTCATTGTTGGTAAAGTATAATGAAGCTGTATCTAATGAACCTCATGTACCAGACTTAATAAGTAAACTTTGTCACTTTGCAGTAGGGAGCCATTTCAAGTGTTAAGCCAGGGAATGACACCAATCGTGTTTTCAGTATATAACTCTGGTAAAGGACAGGATGGTTTGGAGGAGGGCAAGAAGGAGGGGAGGCGGGCTAGTTTACTGCAACTGTTCAGAAAACTAAGGTGAGTTGGATCTGACCTGGGCTAATGAGAATGGAATAAAGAAGAAAGACTTGTGATAATTTGGAGCATAAAGGACAAGATTTGGGAAGGAGAGTTGGGTGAAGAGATGGTGGCTGTAATCACTTAATCTTGGGACATGTTGAGTTTGTCTTTACAGCATCTGGATGACGTAGATAGGAGCAATATGATGATGGTGTGACAAATCAAGAAGACTGTGGTCCCTGTGTCAGGTTGTGACTTGCCCCAAACTACAGAGCTATTTCATTTAAGGCTAAGGACTAGAAGCCACACTTCCAACAGACTTCCAGTCTCGTGTTCCCTCATTCAAGTAACTGACATGGGTTATGAATGGTACTAAGCTGCTCTTCTCACTATCCATTTGTAAAGAATATTTTCCTCATTGCAACACATGACTGTCTCATTTAAAATCGTTTTTTTTAAACCTGAATGTAAAAAAGTCTATATCCTATCATACTCTAAAAATCAAAAAGTTGCTAAAAACTCTCATAGAAAATGAGGAGTCTAAGAGCAATGTGGAAATGAAGAATATTAATTGTGATGGCAGTATGACAAGACCATTTTATTTTTTTAAGATTTTATTTATTTATTTGACAGAGAGAAAGAGAGGATGACGAGAGAGAGAGAGAGCCCAGATAGGCAGAGCGGCAGGCAGAGGGAGAGGGAGAAGCAGACTCCCCGCTGAGCAGAGAGCCAGAGGGAGGGCTCAGTCCCCAAACCCTGGGATCATGACCTGAGCCAAAGGCAGATGCTTAACTGACTGAGCCACCCAGGCGCCCCTAACAAGACCATTTTAAGAAATAAGAATGTATACATCTACGTATTCTCCTGAGGAGAAAAAAAGAACATTTATTCCATGGATGCCATATCACCTGCAAATGTTTTACTCCTTTTTGAAATTGCTTCTGAGCCAGTTTATGAGTCAGAGAAGGAAAATTAAAAAGAAAATTTCTAGTTGTACCTTATATACAACCGATGGGTAATTTTTAATTAGTACGCAACTAGTACTTATAAAAGCTACAGACATGGGAACTGATTCAATGAAAATGATTAACGTGCACAATTAATTCCAAGGGAATTAGCAAACACCTAGTCTGGGTCAATGATAAATTGTGTTACAAGAAGTTGGCATAGAACCTAGCTGAGTAATGTGCTTTAGCAAAACTTCATGGTATGATGGTGAGTAGAAAGGGCAACCAAGCTATAAAAACCCTGCAGGTTGACCTTATGTGAGATGAAAATTTCTGCAAGTGACTATAAAGTAAGTAGACTAGGAATTATACCTCTGTTTTGCTGAGCTCCATCTGCCCTCCACCATAGCATCACACCAGAGATCAGAGAACAATTAATAGTGTTGTACTTAACCTTAGATTGTGATCTTAATGTTCTCATTGTGATGCATTTTTCTTACCACCCACAAGGTTCAAAGCATTTCTGAGCTATAAATGAGTTACCACTCCAGATCTCCTTTGGCCACCATGAAAATGTTTTGGAACTAGAAAGAGGAGATGGTTGCATAACATTGTGAATGTACTAAATGTCACTGAACTGTACACTTTCATATGGTTAATTCCATGTGAACTTTACCTGAATTAAAAAAAAAGGGGGGGGCTACCAATTCCTGAACATTTACGTTTCAGGCACTTTGCTTGTCCTTATCATACAGCATCTCACTCTCTCAACAACCCTGCAAGACAAACATTCTCATTTCCTTTTTCAGGATGAGGAAGCTGACACTGAGTGTTTTGCCCAAGGTAGTTTAGTAGAAGAGCAGGTTCAAACTAAGTCTATCTGATTCCAATTTCCAGGTTTGAACATTAATAGAAGTCCATAAAGGGGAATGGTCAGCCACTTAGATGAAAATCCTTGAAGCAATTTAGCTCGATATGAAAAGAGGACTGTGCCTGTTGAAACTTTCTTTCTTCACCCACTGTCATGGAGAAAGAGAACTATTTGTGAGGACTCCCCATGAGGAGAATTTTGTTACTGGAACTGGAGTATAAAGTAGAAACATATTCATAAGGAGCAAGGTAAGAGCCCATTTATTAGACTAGACTGTTAGGTCAGAAAGGGACGTGGTAGGAAGACGAGCTTTATGCTGAGTGACTGAGCTATGAGTAGAGGGTTCTTTATGCTTCTCTTGCCTGACAGCCAGATGGCTTCTAGAGACTGGGGCAAGGCTGAGCCTGCATGTCTGGGCCAACTGAGAGAGGCTATAGGAGCTAAACTGGAACCTAGAAGCTCACCTCTAGGAACCCCTTTTCTCTAGATGGCAGTTCCTAAGTTTCTCCTACGGTGGAGAATCCACATATGTGGCTTCCAACACTTTACTTCTTTCCTGCTTTGAGCCCCCCACTGAGAATATTTGCAGTGTCTGGTGGAAGAGGACTAAAATATCATGCACTTTCTATAGGTTCTGCCACCTGACATATATAATCTAATCTAAAAACAGTCAATAAAACTTAATTCAAGGAATTATTACTTCTTCGTGTTTCAATTCTGAATATAATATTTTCCCTTTTTTTTTTTTTTTTAAAGATTTTTAAGTAATCTCTACACCCAATGCAGGGCTCAAACTCACAACCCTGAGATCAAGAGTCACATACTCCACAAGTGAGCCAGCCAGCCACCCCAATATTTTTCATAAATAAACAGTACAGACATAAAGAATAGGTTGTATTCCTAAAATTCCTTCAAAGCAATGGTAGAGCAGAAAGCACATAAAGCTTTGGAGACAGATCTGGATTCAAAATCAGATTCCATTAACTAGCTGTGTAACTTTGAGCAAGTGACCTATCCTCTCTGAGCTGGTTTCTTCCTCTGTAAAATGTAGATGCTGATCTGCCCAAGGGTTGTTATTATTTTTAGAGGAGATGGGTCGTTATATGTACAACAGTGCCTAATATATAAGTAGTCAATAAATGTTAGTTTCCCTTCCCTTCCCTTTTATAACAATAATTTTAGAAATGTCTGATTTTACAGTGAGAACTCAACAAGAAAACAGAGAAAATGGGGTAGGAGCAGATAATGCTTCTAACTGAGAAAGAGGAAATCAAGTCCTGACATCCAGGTCCCTGGCCACCAGGCACAACTAGATCTTGGTGTTCTCCTACTGAACATAAACAATCTTGCAGATTATAAACATCAAAAAGGCCATTCTGTGACTACAATGTATCAAGGCAAAAAAAAAACCAGACTGCTGTGTAATCATACTGGAACCTAGATAAAATGAGAACACTGTCCAAGGGGCGCCTGGGTGGTTCAGTCGGTTGGGCGTCTGCCTTTGGCTCAGGTCATGATCCCAGAGTACTGGGATCGAGCCCCACGTCCGGCTCCTTGCTCAGCGAGGAGCCTGCTTCTCCCTTTCCCTCTGCCACTCCACCTGCCGCTCACCCTGCTTGTGCTCTCTCACTCTCTCTCTGTCAAATAAATAAATAAAATCTTAAAAAAAAGAACACTGTCCATGCCACACAAATAATTAAACATTCCCCAGTCCTAGCTGATATTAGTGACTGATGCTTCTGTGCCAATTATAGCTCACCCTTGGGCTAGTCTTCCCTTCTTCTAAGTAAGGTTTATTAAAATACCTAATCATGAAATTACCCCCACTTCTCGACAGCACCCCGTATGGATGCGGCACATCCAGAGAAAAGACTGCTTCCTTCAAAGCTTCCCCAAATCACCTAACATAGACCCAAATCCTATATACTAAGCCCTTTCTAAACTCTCTTAATGAGATGCCCCATGAATCCCCATGGTGTGCATTCTCCCTCCCTGCTACAAGCAATAAACCCAACTTATTCAATTACAGGTATGCTTCCGGTGGCCTTTGGCTGGAGGGCATTGACATAACTGATTGTGTGGTATCAGCTCCAAGGTCTGAATAAACCAAAAACACCCCCATTTCGGTCTTTCAATACTAGTTCCTTTCCCTTCTTCCCTCAGCACATACTTTTCTAAATTATGCATTTAATCTAAATATTATTAAGATATATCAGGTAATTTAATCTATACAGAAGATACTCAGAAGCTTCCTTGAGCTCTGTTGTAGATTCCTGATTCTTTGCTTACATAACAGATGGATATCTGAGCTAGCTGTTAAGGGCGTGTGATGGGTAACTCTATCTTAACTATTAAGTTTAAAGCCATAACTACTGCTTTCTCAATTTTAGCAGTACCTTCTGATCAATAGCTCAATTTCCTTTGTATATGTAGTACATGAACCCCCCCTTTACATAGTAGCCAAGAAATCTTTTGTGAACGTTTTATGTAAATTTTATTGGTTGTTAGTGTAAAATTGTCATGATAACCACTATCTACTCAGATTTAGAGGAAATGATACAATCAATATAGATCTCGGCATACACAGGGAAGGGATAAAAGTGAATAAAATGAAGGAAATAGTAAGGACCGTATGGGAAGTAAAAACTAGAAGCTTGGTAAGATCCCTCTAAGTTTTAGAGTTAGCAGTGTCTTTGGGCTCACGTAATGAGGAGAATTAGGGCAAAAAAACCATTTCACCTGAACTGGGACAACTGAACAGAGGGCTAAAGAGAGACAGGTGAATGAAACTAATGTTAAATAAAAATATACCACGTACAAGGCTCCATGCTAGATACTTCATATAACTTCATCCCATTTAATTCTTACAACACCACCTTGAAATACATTATGATTCCCATCATACAAATAAGTAACTGAGCTTCAGAGAAGTTAAGGTCACATAGCTGATTAAGTGACAGTGGTCAAATTTTGCTGGTGTCTCCCTCTCCCCAGGTTAATTTCTTAATACAATGTCACTCCTGGAAATTATAGTCCTTAGACTCAAGCAATTCATAATCTAATGTGGATGACAAAATTAACAGAGGGCTAACTAAAATGATAGAGTTCAAACATGGCTTAGTAGGAGAAGCATAGCATTCATAGGAAGAGAATCCAGACTTTTCTGAATCAGGTAGAAAAATACTTGAGCTAGGAAAGGCTACTTTCTGAGGCTAAACTAAAAATGTAGAACTAAGGAAATTTCTAAATAAAGTATCTCCTGTGCAGACACTGTTGTTTGCTAACTCATCAGCTTTTCTTCCGGACTTTTCTTTTTACTAGTTCAAAACTGAGTATGATACTTCTTGTTACATATTGCCATTATATAATGAATTTACATGTATTGTATGGTGACTAACATAACATAATAAAATTTTTTAAAAATATAATGAATTTATAATATCACTGGGAAAGAGTACTTCCTAGTTCTCTATAATTCTGCCATTGATTTCCCCATTTCAAAATTGTTTACGTAGGCACATATATGATGAGTATTTTAAAGTTGTTTGCATTTGTTTTTACACATTTTCCATATGCTGAATTTTTGTCTTTATTTCATTAGATATAAACTCTCTGTTTGCCACTTTACCCCCTGTTTTAGCAGCTCAATTGGACTAGAATTCACATACCATACATTGTAGCCATTTAATAAGTGTATAATTCAATGTTTTTGGTATATTTAGAGGGTTGTACAACCATCACCACAATCTAATTTCAGTACATGTTTTTTTTCCCAAAAAGAAAACCTGTACCCACTAGCAGTCAATCCCCATTTCCCCCAACCCCTCACCCCAGCCCTAGGCAACCACTACTCTACTTTTTGTCTCTATAGATTTGCCAATTCTGGACATTTCATATAGAATAATATAATATGCCATCTTCTCTGACTGGCTTCATGTTTTTAAGGTCCACCCAAGGTATAGTATGTATTAGCGCTTCGTTCTTTGTTATTACCAAATAATATTCCATTTCCCTCTACTTTTGCTTGCTAACAGAGCCCTGATTTTGATCATATATAAGACAGGCTTATACCTCAAGGTAGGTCACATCACAGATGGTCAATCTTAATTAATCCAAGCTAGGATTTTTCAAAACCAGGCTATAACCCATTAGTGAGTCAAAACCAATTTAGTAGGTCACAGTCAACGTGTTTCTTGTTTTGGTAAAAAAGCACATAATAAAAAATTAACCGTTTTAGCCATTTTTAGGTAAATAGCACATTCGTGTTAACTATATGCAACAGATCTCTAGAACTTTTTTTTTTAAGATTTTTTTAATTTATTCGGGTGCCTGGGTGGCTCAGTTGGTTGAGCGACTGCCTTCGGCTCAGGTCATGATCCTGGAGTCCCTGGATCGGGTCCCGCGTCGGGCTCCCTGCTCGGCAGGGAGTCTGCTTTGTCCTCTGACCCTATCCCCTCTCATGTGTTCTCTCTCTCTCAAATAAATAAATAAAATTAAAAAAAAAAAGATTTTTTTAATTTATTCATTTGAGACACAGAGATACAGAGAGAGAGAGAGCATGAGCAGGGAGAGAGGCAGAGGGAGAAGGAGAAGCAGGCTCCCCGCTGAGCCAGGAGCCCCATGTGGGGCTGGATTCCAGGACCCTGGGATCATGACCTGAGCCGAAGGCAGACGCTTAACCATCTGAGCCACCCAGGCGCCCCTCTCTAGAACTTTTTTACCTTGCAAAACTGAAACTCTATACCTATTAAACAATAACTCTCCATTTTCCCCCTTCCCCCCGCCCTGGCAACCACCATTGTACCTTCTGTTTCCATGAACTTGACTATTTTAGATACCTTATATCAGTGGAATCATGCAGTATTTGTCTTTTTTAAAGATTTTATTTATTTATTTATTTGAGAGAGAGAGAAAGAGAGTGGGGGGAGGGCCAGAGGGAGAGAGAATCTCAAGGAGACTGTGCTGAGCCAGAACTGGATGCGGGGCTCAATCTCGTGACCCTGAGATCATGACCTGAGCCGAAATTAGTAAGAGTCAGACACCTAACCAACTGAGCCACCCAGGTGCCCCATATTTGTCTTTTTGTAACTGTTTTCTTTCATTTAGCATAATGTCCTTAAAGTTCATCCATGTTGTAGCATATGACAGGATTGCCTTCTTTTTTAAGGCTGAATAATATTTCATCATATATATATACCACATTTTCTTTTTCCAGTCATCCTTTGATGGTGATTTAGGCTTCTTCTATTTCTTGGCTATCATGAGTAATGCAATGGTCATGGGTGCAAAAATACCTCTTTGAGATCCAATTTTCACTTTGTTAGGATGTATATCCAGAAGTGATATTGCTGGATCATATGGAAATTCTATTTTTAAATTTTTTGAGGAAATTTCATACTGTTTTCCACAGTGGCTGCACCATTTTGCATTCCCATCAACAGTGTGGAAGAGTTCTAATTTTTCTACATCCTTACCAACCCTTGTTTTTTTCTGGTTTTTAAATTAATTTATTTTTGATAGTAACCATCCTAATGGGTAGGAGGGGAATAGCTCATTACATTTTTGGCTTGTATTTCCCTGATGATTACTGAAGTTGTGCATCTTCTCAATATATTTGTTGGCTATGTATATATCTTCTTTGGAGCAATGTCTATTCAAGTTTTGGGCCCATTTTCAAAGTCAGTTTGTTTGCTTTGTTGTTGTTGTTCAGTTGTAGGAGTTTTTTTCTTAAGATTTTATTCATTTATTTGTCAGAGAAAGAGAGAGAGAGCACAGCATGGGGAGCGGCAGGCAGAGGGAGAGGGAGAAGCAGGCTCCCCGCTGAGCAGGTAGCTCAATGCAGGGACTCAATCCCAGGCCCCGGGATCATGACCTGAGCTGAGGGCGGATGCTTAACCGACTGAGCCACCCAGGTGTCCCTGAGTTGTAAGAGTTCTTTACATATTCTAGATATTAACCCATTTTCAGATACATAATTTGCAAATATTTTCTCCCTTTCCTATGTTGCCTTTCACTCTGTTGTTTCCTTTGTTACACAGATGTCTGTAAGTTTGATGTAGCCCCATTTGAATATTTTTGCTTTTGCTGCCCATGTTTTTGGCATCATATCCAAGAAATTATTACCAAATTCAATGCCATAAAGCTTTTCCACTATGTTTTCTTATGGGAGTTTTATAGTTTCAGGTCGTACATTTAGGTCTTTAATCTATTTTGAATTAATATTTGTATATGGCATAAGGTAAGGATCTAACTTCTTTCGTTTACATGTGGATATCTACTTTTCCCAGGAGCACTTATTGAAGAGACTGTTTTCCCATTGTGTATCCTTGGTGTCCTTGTAAAAGTTCATTTGGCCATGTACGTGAAGATTTATTTCTGGGCACTCTATTCTGTTCCATCAGTCAATACGTCTATCTTTATGCCAGTCCCATACTGTTTTGATTACCATGGCTTTGTCATTTGTTTTGAAATCAGAAAATGTGAGGCCTCCAGTTTTGTTCTTCTTTCTTTTCTTTTTGAGATTTTATTTCTTTATTTGAGAGAGAAAGAGCATGAATGGGGGGAGGGGCAGAGGGAGAAGGAGGAGCAGGCTCCCCACTGAGCAGAGAACCCCAATTGAGACTCGAACCCGGGACCCCAAGATCATGACCTGAGCTGAAGGCAGATGTTTAACCAGCTGAACCACCCAGGCACTCCCAGTTTTGTTCTTTCTCAAGATTATTTGGGCTCGTCAGGGTCCTTTAAGATTACATATGAATTTTAGGAAGATTTTTTTTTTCTATTTCTGCAAAAAAAAAAAATGCCTTTGGGATTGATAGGGTTGACACTGAATCTGTAAATCTCTTTGGGTATTACTGATATTTTAACAATATAAAGTCTTCCAATCCATAAATACAGGATGTCTTTCCATTTATTTTTGTCTTCTTTAATTTCTTTCAGCAATGTTTTGTAGTTTTCAGTATGCAAGTGTTTTGCCTCCTTGCTTAAGTTTACTCCTAAGTATTTTATTCTTTTTGATGGTATTGTAAATAGGATTGTTTTCTTAATTTCCTATTCAGATTGTTCATTGTCAGTATATAGAAATGTAACTGATTTTTCTGTGTTAATTTTGTGTCTTGCAGCTTTACTGAATTTATTAGTTCTAATAGTTTTGTGTATGTGTGTGTGTACATGTCATCTTTAGGATTTTCTACATATAAGATCATATAATCTGTGAACAGAAATAATTTTAACTTCTTTCCTTTCCAATTTGGATGGCTTTTATTTATTTTTCTTGCCTAATTGCTCTGGTTAGGATTTTCAATACTTTGTTTAACATAAGTGTCAAGAGTGGGCATCTTTCCCTTGTTCCTTAATTTTTTTTTCAAAGATTTTAATTTATTTGACAGAGAGAGACACAGTGAGAGAGGGAACACAAGCAGGGGGAGTGGGAGAGGGAGAAGTAGGCTTCCCGCCGAGCAGGGAGCCCTATGCGGGGCTTGATCCCAGGACCCTGGGACCAGGACTTGAGCAGAAGGCAGACACCCAACGACGGAGCCACCCAGGTGCCCTCCCTTGTTCCTTATCTTAAAGAAGGAAAAGCTTTCAGTTGTTTACCATTGAGTAGGATCTTAGCTGTAAGCTTTTCTTATGGCCTTTATTTTGATAAAGTAGTTTCCTTCTATTCCTGGTTTGCAGAGATTTTATCATGAAAGAGTGCTGACTTTTGTCAAATGCTTTTTCTGCGTCATTTGAAATTAACATGTGATTTTTATCTTTTGTTTTGTTAATGTAGTGTATTACATTGGTTAATTTTCATATGTTGAACCATCCTTGTATCACAGGGATAAATTCCACCTTGTCATGAGCTATGATCCTTTTAATGTGCTTTTAAATTTGTTTAGCCAGGGTGCCTGGGTGGCTCAGTTGGTTAAGCGACTGCATTCAGCTCAGGTCATGATCCTGGAGTCCTTGGATCGAGTCCTGCATTGGGCTCCCTGGCTTGTTGGGGAGTCTGTTTCTCCCTCTCACCCTCCCCCCCTCATGCTCTCTTTCTCTTCATTCTCTCTCTCTCAAATAAATAAAAATCTTTAAAAAGAAAAAATAAATTTGTTTAGCCAGTATTTTGTCAAGGATTTTTGCATCGATATTCATCAGGGATATTGATCTATAGTTTTCTTTTAATATCTTTGTCTGGCTTTGGCATCAGGCTAATGCTGGCCCCCCAAAAAATAAGTTTGTAGCTGTTCCCTCTTCAATTTTTTGGAAGGGTTACTATCAGCATTTTTAAATTAAAGAAATAGAATATCATAAATAACATCAAAGCATGTTGTGTGCATCAAGGGTAAGAGTTAGTTTGTGAAACTTTATGTATGTGTGCATGCATGTGCATGTTTGTGCATGTGTGTGTTATTGAATGTGTATTTTCTTACTGTGAGTTCTGGTTTTAAAAGTTTAGAATTCAGGGGTATAAGCCAGTCATGGTAATGTCATTCTCCTTGCCATAGCTATGCATAGCTTAGTGAGGCAGTTCTGGACAATGAGATATAGAGAAGTTATCTATTTTATGTTTATGGTTATAAAAGGACATAGGGAACAGAGCACTGTTTTGCTCTCTTCCAGCCTGTAGGTAATTTTGGTGAATAGGAGATATCTGAGGCTGCTACATGCATCTTGTGACTACATGGGAAGTAACCAACTTACTAAGGATAGCAGATTGAAAAAACACAATGAATCTGAGTCCTAATAACATTATTGAGTCAAGCAACCACTCCTGAAACTGCCCTACCTTCCAGATTTCCTGTTATATAAGATGAAATAAATGTATTTCTTTATTGTTTAGCCACTTTTAATTAGATCTTCTGTAACTTCTGTTTAATTTTGTGATAAGTGAATCAGAGATGAAGATATTTTTTAAATGTTTTATTTATTTATTTGACAGAGAGAGAAAGAGAGAGCACAAGCAGGGGGTGCAGCAGAGGGAGAGGGAGAAGCAGGCTCCCTGCTAAGCAGGGAGTCTGATGCAGGGCTGGATCCCAGGACCCTGGGATCATGACCTGAGCTGAAGGCAGATGCTTGACCGACTGAGCCACCCAGGTGCCCCAGGGATGAAGGTATTTTATTCTTCTTTATTTTTTAAAAGGTTTTATTTATTTATTTAAGAGAGAGAGTGAGAGAGAGCATGAGCAGAGGGGAGAGGCAGAGGGAGAGGGAGAAGCAGACTCCCTGCTGAGCAGGGAGCCCTTTGCGGGACTCAATCCCAGGACCCTGGGATCATGACCTGAGCTGAAGGCAGACGTTTAACCGACAGCCACCCAGGCACCCTTTATTCTTCTTTATATTCCCTACATCACCCTGTACATATTTGGTGGTCAGGACATTTTTGACAATCTGATAATCTTATTATGATCCACAAGAGCAGAGTGCCAGAGTAGGAGGTCTCTAGAATTTCACCATATCTGTTACAGTGTTTTCTTTTTTTATTTTTTAAAAGATTTTATTTATTTATTTGACACAGAGAAAGAGAGAGAGCAAGAGAGGGAACAGAAGCAGGGGGAGTGGGAGAGGGAGAAGCAGGCTCCCCGCTGAGCAGGGAGCCCAACACGGGGTTCCATCCCAGGACTCTGGGATCATGACCTGAGCCGAAGGCAGACGCTTAATGACTGAGCCACCCAGGCACCCCTGTTGCAGTGTTTTCAATAAAAAAATATACTGACCTGCGTATTTTTTTTTAAGATTTTATTTATTTATTTGACAGAAAGAGACACAGTGAGAGAGGGAACACAAGCAGGGGGAGTGGGAGAGGGAGAAGCAGGCTTCCCGCTGAGCAGGGAGCCCGACGTGGGGCTCGATCCCAGGACCCTGAGATCATGACCTGAGCCGAAGGCAGACGCTTAACGACTGAGGCACCCAGGCGTCCCTGACCTGCTTATTTTTAGTAAAAATTAGTCTCTAGTACAAAGATTAGGTTTTGTCTATGCAGAAACCTAAAACTGCCTCAAAACAATTAAATGAGGAGATACCCAGGGCTAAGCATCCTTGATTGCAAATATGAAATACCTGTGACAGTCTTGATCCTAAAAGTAATCTTAATTTCTTTGGCAAAACCATATGGACTCGATTTTTAACCACTGTATACCTGGAGCCTAGAACTGTTCCTGGCACTAGTAGGTGCTCGATAATTATTTGTTCAGTTAATTAAATGAGTATAATGAATCTACTTAATACATGATTCAAGTAATGGTAGAGGTAATGTCACAAAATGGTGCATGATAATTGCCAAATGAATAGTACAGATAGTGTGTGCCCTTCCCTTTCTTTCCTCTTTTCATCATTTGCATTTATATTTTCCTCTAAGTTACATTATGAGTTTTTCAATATGCATATTGATTTACTTGCTATTATGTGCTTAGCAGATTAAAAAACAGGCAAGGGTGTTTTTTTTTTAAAGATTTATTTAGGGGCACCTGGGTGGCTCAGTCGTTAAGCGTCTGCCTTCAGCTCAGGTCATGATCCCAGGGTCCTGGGATCAAGCCCCGCATCGGGCTCCCCGCTCTGCGGAGAGCCTGCTTCTCCCTCTCCCACTCCCCCTGCTGTGTTCCCTCTCTCGCTGTGTCTTTCTCTGTCAAATAAATAAATAAAACCTAAAAAAAGAGATTTATTTACTTATTTTAGAAAGAGAGAGTGCACACATGTGCCCAGGTGAGGGGAGGGGCAGAGGGAGAGGAATCGTCAAGCTGGCTCTGTGCTCAGCAGGGAGCCCCATGCAGGGCTCCATCTCAGGACCCATGAGATCATGACCTGAGCCAAAACCAAGACTCAGAAGCTCAACCGACCGAGCCACCTAGGCGCCCCAGGCAAGGTTTTTAAGCTGAAAGTTATATAAATCGTAAGTCTATGATAACCCTTAATTTTATAAAGAAAGAAATTAAGTCCTAGAGGGATTTAATTATTTTTCCAGGGGGCATGCTGATCTATTAATAGTTGAAATGGTTAAGACTATAAGGGTATCCCCCTCATTTAACAACATTTATTTACATTACCAAAAAATAGTAGCTATAATTAATGGCAAAATTCTATAATTCTATAGGTAGTGCCAAATAATAAACCATGGCTATAGAACATTTACACAATTACAGATCAATAGAATACATACAAAATTCAATCGTGTTCATTTTAAGAGACAATACATGAGTTCCTTCAGTCAGTGCCCCGATTCCAGTCTGCTCTTTGTCTAGGGTTTCTTTTGCTCCCTGAGGATTCTGTAATCTTGCTCTATTTCTTGGCTCTAAGCTACATCTGAACTACATTTTATCAGTCTGAATCTTTTCTAGACTTTAGACAGCTATTTTATCATGTGCTCTTCTTGCTTTTCTTTATCATGGATTTCTTCTGACTCTTAGAAGTGTGGTTAAGAGCATGTACTCCGGAAATCTTAAAAGTTAACTTTGTATGGTGACAGATGATAACCAGACTTATTGTGGTAATAATTTTGCAATGCACACAAATATTGAATGGTTTGTTGTACATCTGAAACCAATATAATATTATATGTCAATCATACTCCAATTAAAAAAAAATTTAAGTAGGCTCTATGCTCAGTGTGGAGCCCAATGTGGGGCTTGAACTCATGACCCTGAGATCAAGACCTGAGCTTAGATCAAGAGTTGGATGCTTAACCAACTAAGCCATGCAGCCACCCCCGCCCCAATTTTTTTTTTTTAATTATTAACCATATGACTCTGGTTAATAATCTTAACCTCTCTGTCACTCATTTTCTTCATTTGTAAAATGGGGATATTAGTAGTTGTAAGGATTAAGTATGTTAACCTTTAAAAATAAAACTGCCAGTTATTTTACCAGCAAAAATGAGTTTATCAGGGAATAGAATATTGTAATTCAGACAAGTAAGTTATGGCAAAACCATAGGCAAGCCTAGAGGACAAAGTAGAGGATCCCTCTCTTATAGAGGAAAGAAGGGAGTTGGCAAGGGCTGTTACAAAACAAATAGTCCATTGGAGTAAACTGGGAGTTTGAAGTATAGTGGCTTTTCATTGGTTGAGTTGTGACAGTCTCTCATTGGCTGGGCTCTTGCCAGGGAAGAAGAAAACTTTCTTCCTTCTGCTGGGGTAGTGAGGTAGTAGCTAAAGTAGTATTAACTTGCAAGGCATGTCTCTTCCTATTGAGTCCGCTATTGACCACCAGTGGTAGGGTATGAGGGTTCCCCCTGCTGGCTTCCCAACCCCATTCTAAATGAGATTTCCCTTTGTTAATTTTCACAAGTAAAATAATATTTGTTCTATATAAATATTTGCTGCTATTATTTTTAGTACAGCAATTGAGCCTTGAACTACAGGGTTAAGGTGAGGGGTGCTGATTCCCCACCCCAGTTGAAAATTTGCATGTAACTCTTAGCTCCTCAGAGCTTAACTACTGATAGCCTACTGTTGACAAGAAGCCTTACCGATAACATCAATACTTGATTAACACATATTTTGGATGTTATATGTATCACACCTGATAGTCTTACAATAAAGTAAGTTAGAGAAAAGAAAATGTTATCAAGAAAATCATACAGAAGAGAAAATACATTACAGTACTATAAAAAAAAAAAATCTGTGCAGAACAATGTGGTGTGCAAGGAACAGTGTGGCCACCAAGCCACATGGACAGAAGCAGCCCAGGAACCTGCAGTGCCCCGCTCCCGCCCAGCCACCGAGGCCCCACTCCATGCTTCTCAGGCCAGGCCGGGGGTGGGAGCCAGGCCACAGCAAGACAGCCCTCAGCCAAGGGCAGATGAGGTCATCACTGCCAGGGGCCTAGGAGACAGGTTGAGTGAACAGCTACTGTCAGAGCTCATGCTACTTCCACGGCTGTCACCTCTGCCATCTCCAGCAACCCTGATGCCCTTGGTGGCCGAGCTGGACCTGAGTGATAGGTGGGAGTCTGAGAGGTGTTCCAGAAGCCGCAGAGGCACACCACATAGGAGGCTGCCGCTATGGAGCAGTTCACTTTGAAGGTTGGGCCTCAGAAGACTTGCACATCTTCGCAACTGCAACATCTGCAGGAAGCAGAATACACCCTTTATGGCACTGGCTTCTCGCTTCAAGCTCCTAAAGGAAGCTGAGGGCACAACCACATACACATTCAACAAGCACAAAGCACAGCACGCCTTTTGTAAGAGATGTGGTGTTCAGAGATTTACACTCCCCACTCAAACCCTGGAGTCTTTGGAATCATTCCACACGGCCTAGATAAGAGCGCTATGTGGAGTGTGGGCATTGAGAAATTCAACAGCAGCACTTGGGAGAAAGCCATGAAAGAGCACAAGACCATCAAGACCATGTCTAAGGAGTAGGCTCCTGCTTCTCCCTTCCTGAAAAAGAGCAATGATTGGGGTTAGCAGCTTTGCTATCCCCACTGCACCTCAGTGGTGTTTATGAAAGTGGCTGACCCAGGCTGCTGGTTCCATTGGGAGCAGCCATCTTGATCTCTGCAGTTTGTACCAGCTACCCATTTCTTCAGAAAAATTTAAAATGTCTTTATTTGAGTATAGTTGCCATATAACATTACATTAGTTTCAGGTGTACAACATAGTGATTCAACATCTCTATATGTCATGCTATGCTCACCACAAATGTGGCTATCATCTGTCACCACACAACACTATTATAATATCATTGACTATAATCCTATATTGTACCTTTTATTCCCATGACTTATTCATTCCATAACTGGAAGCCTGTACCTCCCAGTCCTTTTCACCCGTTTTGCTCCCCTCTCCTCTCTGGCAACCCTCAGTTTGTTCCCTGTATTTATAGGTCTGATTCTGCTTTTTGTTTCTGTATTCATTTGCTTTGTTTTTAGATTCCACATATGAGTGAAAGCATACAGTATTTGTCTTTCTCGGTCTGACCTATTTAACATAGCAAAATACCCTCTAGATCCATCCATGTTGCCACAAATGGCAAGATCTCATTCTTTTTTATGGCTGAGTAATATTCCATTGTGTATATGTATACCACATCTTCTTTACCCATTTATCTGTTGATGTACACTTGGGTTGCTTCCATATCTAGAATATTGTAAATAATACTGCAATACATAAGGGTGCTTTTATCTTTTCAAGCTAGTGTTTTTGTTTGTTTTCTTTGGGTAAATACCTAGTAGTGGAACTATTGGATCATATGGTATCTCTATTTTTAATTTTTTGGAGGAAACCCCATACTTTTTTCACAGTGGCTGTACCAACTTACATTCCCACCAACAGTGCACAAGGATTCCTTTGCCTCTAAATCCTCACCAATGCTTGTGATTTCTTTTTTTTTTTTTTTATTCTAGCCATTCTGACAGGCGTAAAGTGAAAGCTCATGGTGGCTTTGATCTGCATTTCCCTGATGATTAGTGATTTTGAGCATCTTTTCTGTGTCTGTTGGCCATCTGTATGCCTCCTCTGGAAAAGTGTCTATTCAGGTCCTCTGCCCATTTTTTAATTGGATTGTTTTTGTGTGTGTAGTTTGAGTTATATAAGTTCTTTATGTATTTTGGATATTAACCCCTTATTGGATATGTCATCTGCAAACATCTCTTCCCATTCAGTAGGTTGCCTTTTTGTTTCGGTGATGGTTGCCTTCACTGTGCAAAAGCTTTTTATTTTGATGAAGTCCCAATAGTTTATCTTTGCTTTTGTTTCCCTTGCCTAAAAAAACATGTCTAGGAAAATGTGGCTACAACTGATGTCAAGGAAATTACTGTCTGTGTTCTCTTCTAAGGTTTTTATGATTTCAGGTCTCACATTTAGGTCTTTAATCCATTTTGAGTTATTTTCGTGTATGGTGTTAGAAGGTGGTCCAGTTTCATTCTTTTGCATGTAGCTGTCTGTTTTCCCAGCACCATTTATTGAAGAGACTGTCTTTTCCCCATTGTATATTCTTGCCTCTTTTGTCATAGACTAATTGACCATATAAAGCATGGGTTTCTTTCCGGGCTCTCTATTCTGTTTCATTAATCTATGTGTCTATTTTTGTGCCAGTACTGCCTTGGTTACTACAGCTTTGTAGTGTATCTTGAAATCTAGAATTGTGATGTCTCCAGCTTTGTTCTTCTTTCACAAGATTGCTTTGGCTATTTGGGGTCTTTTTGTTTCATGTATTGTGTTGCCTTAAACTGCAATCAAAGTCACCTTATTCCTCATTTTGAAAGACTTAACTGATAAGTCTTCTGAAATGGTACTGTTTATGGAATAATCACTGCAAGTTGGTGTTGCCATAAACCATCTTTACTTTTTAAAGTCTTGAGAAGTTCACAAAAGCATAGAAAGGAAAGCCACTTGAACTTTGTGAGGAGGAGTTCAAAGCTTCTTCAGAGTTTGCCAAGAACATCCTGCATCAGACCATGAGCTGTGCACAGAATTTCAAGTGCTGATCTACCATATCCCTGGGAGCCTCCTGAAAATGACAGACGTTCCAAAAGACTGCATCAGCAAAAATACAATTCTTCAAGGAAAAAAAATGTATCTTTGGTTTATTATAGCACAGCTTCCTGATGGCATGCAATTCACTGCAGTTGGCATTTGCTCAGCATTTCCAGGTGAATCCTGTGGAATGGAGGGGACTTCTACCCATAGCTCAACCATTTCCTGCTTTCTTGAGTCTTTTTCATTCTGTATTCTCCATGTATTTCTTCTTCACTGCTAAATGGATGAAGTGGCACCTTCATCTACATGCTAAGCAAACTATTTTTAAAAAGATTTTATTTACTTGAGAAAGAGAGCACATGCGCGTGCGTGCTCGTAGCGGGGGGGGGGGGGGGGGGGGGGGGGGGGGGGGGGGGGCGGCGTGCGCGCATGCATGCGCACACCACGCACATGCGCCTGTGCATGGGCAAGGGGAGGGGTAAAGGGATAAGCTGACTCCCCCGCTCAGCGCGGAGTGTGATCCCAGGACCCTGAGATCATGACCTGAGCCCAAGTCAGACGTTTTACCCACTGAGCCACCCAGGCGTCCCTACATGCTAAGCAAACTAATAATGAGGAAGATCAGATGGCCTTTGTCTCTGAAAACAGCTAGGAGATATCAGGTAAGCAGGGTAACATGCACTCATGAGCACATACTTTCTGGAATATGACACATTTGGGCTTGCAGTCCAGCTGTGCCACTTATTAGCTGGATGATCTCGGGCAAATGACTTACCATTTCTGAACTTTTGTTTTCTCATTTTCAAAACGGGAACAATTACAGTACTTATCTCATAAAGCTATTCTAAAAATCCGCTAAGATAATTCGTGTTAAATTCTCTTAGGAGTGCCTGGCACCTGGTGGCCCCATAGGGTAGTCTTAGTAAATTTATTGCTATATAATGAGGTCATGGAGTTAAAAACAAGCGTGTAGGTAATCCATTCTGCCATGATGTTTATTTTCAATGAAATACTATTTGGTTGTAATCTGCTCCTTTAAGACTCAACCCTGTTGGTAGGAGAAGCCAAAACATTCAGATAGGGGGTCTGAAGCTACATTCCCACTTCTTGGAGATGAGTTTCTGAATGATCCTTACTTATCCTGCACACACACCAAGCTCCATCCCATCCTGTTTCACTGATGCTCACCTTGAACTTTTCAGCCTCCTAGTATCATTTCTTTGGTTCCTTGGTGTTACTGCTTCTTTACCATCTGGCCCACTATGTCTCCTGGATCCCTCTCTCCTCCTCTCTCCTGCTTCTGCTTGCTCGGAATGATTTCCTGGGATCTATCCTTTCTAGCTAGACCTCAGGATCCTCTCTTATTAACTGTCTGCCACAGTCAGTCCTGGTAAGTGCAGCCAAGCACTCTTGGCACCTGCCCTTTTTTGCATGGCTCTGTTGTCAGAGAATTCAACACCAGATAATTACCATTTGGAGGGGAGCCTACTATCACCCACCAGCACTGTTCCTTACTGTTCTGTTAGTCATCTCTTTTTCACGCAAACACTTTCCCATATGCAGCTTCTTTATTTACTATCTACAGAGACCTTTTTTTTTAAAAAGATTTTATTTATTTATTTATTTGAGAGAGAGAGAGAGAGAAACAGCATGAGAGGGGATAGGGTCAGAGGGAGAAGCTGGCTCCCCGCCGAGCCGGGAGCCCGATGTGGGACTCGATCCCAGGACTCCGGGATCATGACCCAAGCCGAAGGCAGTCGCTTAACCAACTGAGCCACCCAGGTGCCCTACAGAGGCCTTTTAATTGTATAAAGAGAGAAATCATTTCACAGACATAGGCTCATAGATGATGGAAAGCATAAATGTGTGCACATATGTGCAAATTTGTGTATGCATATATTAGCTGCATGGAAGAGGGGCAAATACCTGGTCAGAAATCTGGGTACCCTTAGAAACAGAAAAGGAGGAAGTGGATGCTGGGCAACCAAGTAATATTCATGAGAGCAAGGGAATGCAGACACTTATGAAACAACTCTTATTTGTAATGAAAAACATGTATATTTTCAGCTGAGTATATGACTGTACATAATGTAAGTTAAATATAATGTGTTGTCTTGGGGGTATAAAGTGCTCAATTTTGAGGTGTAAAAATGAAGGATATGGGTTGTCAACCTGGCAAGTTTTTTGTCTGCAGCCATAAAATTTCCTCCAAAGTTCAGCCCACTGGGCAGACCAGGAAAGGAGATGAATACCAGGGTGCAGACCTTCAAAATTGTCCCAGAAAGAGGAAATATAATGTAATGGTTATGGTATTGTCAGTAAAGATTTATTTCAATAAATATTAGTGCCAAGCACACAATAGCCATTCAATACCATTCTTATTGAATTCAAATAATGTAATTCTCAACAGACCGACCTGGACTTCTATTTCACTGAGTAAATAGTGAACACAGATTACTGAGTTTCACTAAGTAAATAAAGAGTATAGTTACTCACATCTTATCTAGCATATCAATTAAGAATTTACATTTGGCTGATAGTTACAGAAAGTGGAAAACAGTGGCTCAAACAAATTGGGGGTTTATTTTTTTTCTCATTTAGAAGTCCAGAGGGGGGCAATCCAGTACTGGTATGGCTTACTGCCATCCTTAGGGTATGGCTTTGTTGTCAGCTCACCCACCTCTTTTAAGGAGCATCCTCAGAAGTTATAACCAACAATTTCTCCATCATACCTTTGATCAGAACTGTGAAATATAGTTGGCCTGTCTGCCAGGGAGATTGGAAAATGCTTCCCAAAAGCTAGTGCTCTGTTAGTGAAAAAAAGAAAGGGAAATGGATATTGGGTAAGCATCTTGTATTCTCTGCTCTAGACCACTACTCTGACTACCAAACTTAAATTACAAGCCGAAGGCTGAAAGCATCTCTCTTAGTACATTTTTCATTAATTTCTGCAGCCTGAATTCATCACTTTCTTATGGAGCTTTTAAAAAAGCCACAAGAAGGGGCCAGTACATGCCAACTTCTGAAATTTCCTACCATTTTTCTTTTTTAAAAGATTTTATTTGAGAAGGAGAGCGGGGAGGGGCAGAGGGAGAAGGAGAGGGAGAAACCAAAGCAGATTCCAGCTCTGACTTGGCGCTGGACCCCACCACCCTGAGATCATGACCCGAGTGGAAATCAAGAGTCAGATGCCCAACCGACTGAGCCACCCAGGTGCCTCTCCTACCATTAATCTTAATGCTACAACCTTGGTTGACACTTGGTTTATACTCCAAGCAAAACTCTAACTCCAAGGATGAGAAATACACATTTCAGCAGGAAGCGTGTTGGGTGAGCCACTCTACAGTATCTGTCATAACTGATCTTTTCCTTCTCTTCTCAGAAGAAGGGATGTTTCTATTTCTTTTAAAGTAGAATTTTGATCCCACTACTTGAATTTTTCAGTAGCTGACTCCATCAACTGTTGCTTAATCTATTTTTGATCACCCCTCCACTGTCTGCTTTCTCTCTATCCTCAGTCTGTCCTCACCTATACCTTCCCATCAAGGTTTTAGCTTTCTTTCTCTCCTTTATTTCAATATCAAATCTATAGAAAAGAAAATCTATATTAACTTTTCAACCCACAGAAATCTGGACAGGTCTGTGTAGCTAACTTTTTCTTGAAAATCTGAATGAAGAGAAAACTTTGATTTTTGCCTGAGGTAGTCAGAATGAAGATAAAAATAGGAATTTTCTTGATTTATCATTACTATGATAACAGCACAGTCCCGGTGTTTATATTTTGGAACCAAATAAGATTCCCCCATAAACCTTATGTTCTGAGGATACAAAGTGTAATTGGGGAAATATGCAAGGAATTATTTCCTTCTATCTTGGCCCAAGTTTTCTGACCTTTAAGAACAAGCCTTTCAGTGAATATATTTGGGTACAAAAAGTTCATAAAAGATTAAAGTATATTGAGAAATTCCTAAGTATGTGATCATATCAATGGCCTTCTAATCTCATTATTTTCTGGATTTTAAGTATGGGTAATTTATTCCTATAACCTCAAATATATAGGAAAGTGTAATTCAAAATCTGAGACCACTTATCCCCACCTTTCCAAAGTACCATATTTCAGGGCTCCCAGAAACAAGTTGCTCATAAATATTCCCTGCCTAAGAAATTAGAAAGCTACCCCCCGCCCCGACTTTGGAAGCTACTGAATACTGCAAGGGCTGTGTGATGGGTTGCTTCTGCAAAATAATCACTTCTAGCACAGTGCAATAATTGATAGGACAATCAATCATGAACTCTTGTAACCTAGATAATCAGCCAGAAGTGGAATCATGACTAAAATGCTAAAACGTGATATTGACAAAGTTAGAATCAGAAAGAAAAAAGTCAAAGACAAGCATCCATGTTAAGCCCTACTAATCTGATATTCCTTTGTTGGATAAAACATTATCCATTTGTTGTCACAATTCTTTTCTTTGCTAGTAAGAAACCTACCCATGGAATAGCTTCTCTTCACCTCAGAGGAAAAGCTATCACCCTTCCACATCTAGAAGGCTTATTTAAAATGACGGAGTGGGAAAACAGATTGGTATATGTCAAAATAACTTTATAAATGGGGGGTAGGGTAAGGATTGCATTGACATTGTATATGTGTGTTTGGATAAAAACCCTAATTTTAAGCTTTTAGGATTAGGAATGTTTTGCTTGATTTAACTGCATTAATATCACCATTAAACACACAAGATATTCCAGCTAAAAACTGTTTAAGACTTATGGTTCTATGTTTAAAGGTTCCTAATTTATTGATTCTGCTATATGTTCAGCTATTCCAAGGAAGGGAAAAATCATTTGGCTTGTGATCATTTTAAAGTAAGATTATTATTATTATTATTATTATTGCAGATGCCAATAAGGATGAAGATAATCACACTTGTTTTCTGTTTGCTCAATGAGATTTTTAAGAACAGCTTTATTGGGGCGCCTGGGTGGCTCAGTAGGTTAGGTGTCTGACTCTTGGCTTCAGCTCAGGTCATGATCTCAGGGTCGTGAGATTAAGCCCCGTGTCCAGCTCTGTGCTCAGTGGGGGGTCTGCTTGAGGTTCTCTCTCTCCGTCTCCCTCTGACCATCCCCTCCATGCTTTCTCTCACTTTCTCTCTCTCTAAAAATAAGTAAATCTTTTAAAAAAGAACAGCTTAATTGAAGAAAAATAACATAACATAACATGAACCCTGTATCTTGAAAGTACACAATTTGTTACTTGCTGACATAGTATACACATGTGAAACCATCCCCACAATCAGGATGGTGAACATACCCATAACTCTCAAAGTTTTCTCTTGTCCCTTGGTCATCCTTTTCTCTTACTCTTCTCTCCCCTTCTTCAAGCAACCACTGATCTGCTTTCTGTCAATGTAGGCTAGTTTGTATTTTCTTAAGATCTGTATAAATGGAATCATGAGAACATGCTCTTTTGGGGTTGGCTTCCTTCACTCAACAAAAGTATTTTTAGGTTCATCCACATTACTGTATCAACAGTTCATTCCTTTTTATTAATAAGTAGTATTCCATGGTATGGGCACACACCACTTGTTTATCCACTCACTTGTTGATGGGTATCCGAGTTGTTTCCACTTTTTGCCCACTACACAGGGTTTCTTTAACATTCATGTACAGATTTTTGTATGGACATATGCTTTCTTTTTTCTTGGGTATATATCTAGAGATGGAATGGGTGGATCAGTTGGTAGTTGTGCATTTAACTTTTTAAGAAACTGCCCAACTCATGGTTGTGTCATTTTACATTCCCACCAGAAGGGTTATGAGAATTCCAGTTCCTTCATATCCTTGTCAATACATACCATTTTAAGAGGTGCATAGGTGGTATTTCATTGTGGTTTCAACTTGCAATACCCTTAATGACTAATGATGTTGATCATCTTTTCATGGGATTATTTGTGATCCGTGTATCTTCTTTGGTGGAACATCTGCGTAAATCTTTGGCTTTTATTTTTATTGGATTGTTTGTTTATTATTAAGCTTTGAGTGTTCTTCATGTATCCTGGATACAAGCCTTTTATGAAAAATATGCTTTGCAAATATTTTCTCCCAGTTTGTAGCTTTTCGGTCTCCTAATAGTATCTTTTGAAGAGCAAAAATTATTTTCCATGAAGTCTTTGATCATTTTTTAATGAGTTGAGCTTATGATGCTGTATCTAAGCAACTGTTCTCTAACCAAAGGTCACAGAGATTTTCTCCTATGTTTTCTTCGAAAAGCTTTGTAGTTTTAGGGTTTACATTTAGGTCTATGATCCATTTTGAGTTAAATTTGTGTATGGTATGAGGTTTAGATTGAAGGGGTTTTTTGCATATGGCTAGTCACTTGTTTCAATCTTCTTTATTGAATTGCCTTTGTACTTTGTCTAAAATTAGTTGTCCATATATGTGGCTTTTTAAAAAAGTTTTGTTTATTTGAGAGAGAGAGAACAAGCGAGACGGGGGAGAGGCAGAGGGAGAGAGAGAGAAAGAATCTTTCAAGCAAATTCCCCGCTGAGCCAGAAGCCTGATGCCGGGCTCGATCTCACAATCCATGAGATCATGACCTGAGCCAAAACCAAGAGTCAGATGCTCAACCAACTGAGCCACCCAGATGCCCCCAAATATATGGTTTTGTTTAGGGACTCTGTTCTGTTCCATGGATCTGTCTATCTTGATGCCAAGACCACATTGTCTGGACTACTGTAGTTTCATAAGACTTGAAATCAGAGAGCGTTAGCCCCCAACTTTGTCATTCTTTTTCAGAGTAGTTTTAGCTATTATAGGTCCTCTGCATTTCAATATACATTTTAGAATCAACCTGTCAATTTCTGCAGAAAAGAAATTGAGATTTTAATTGAAATTGCATTGGATCTATAGATCAACTTGGGGAGAACTGACCTATTAACAAATTGAATATTCCAACCCATGCACAGGGTCTACTAATTAAATGATATCTTTAATTTGTCTCATCAGTGTTTTATAGTCTCCAGTTTTACACACCTTTTGTCAGCTTTATCCCTCCCTAAGTATTCACCCCTAACCATCCTTAAGTGTTTTTGAGCCCTGAGTGCTATCACATGTAGCATTGCTCTTTAAGTTTCAATTCCTGATTATTCACTGCTAATATATAAAAATGCAAAATGATTTTTGCATATTGATCTTATAACCTGAAACCCGATAAACTCATGCATTAGTTCTAGTAGCTTTGCTAAAGTTTTGTTAAAAATGTTTGCCTCTATGTTCATAGGAATATTGATCAGTAGTTTTTTGTTTTCTTTTTTTAAGGAGAGTGAGCGAGCGAGTGCAGGGGAGGAGCAAAGTGAGAGGGAGAGAGATCATCTTAAGCAGGCGCTGGGAGTCCAACTCACGACTCTGAGATCATGACCTGAGCCGAAATCAAGAGTCGGCTGCTTAACCGACTGAGCCACCCAGGTGCCCCTTGATCAGTAGTTTTTTTTGTTTATAATGTCTTTGGTTTTGGTATCAGAGTAATGCTGGCCTCATATGAGTAATGCTGGCTTCATAGAACTCTTCCTCCATTTTGGGGGGAGAGTTTTTGTAGAATGTGTATTATTTCTTCCTTAAATGTTTGATGGAATTCACCAGTAATCATATTTTTTCATATAAATTTTTAACATAAACAAATATAAGAAACAAACATAAAGACTTTTTGTGATTTGGTTAATGTTTACATATAGCCATAACTTTTCTAAAATTTGTCTTTTAGGATCATTAATTTTCACGTATTCAATCAGAGAGAATGAAACTCCTGCCCACCCAATACATTTTTAATAACTAAATGGAGATAGGATATATATAGCATAAGATTCACCTGTTTAAATTATACAATTCAGTGTTTTTAATATATTCAGAGTTGTACAGTCATAGCCATAATCTAATTTTATTTTATTTTATTTTGAGAGAGAGAGTCGGGGGGGCAAAGAGGGGCAGAGGGAAAGGGAGAGAGAGAATCTTAAGCAGGCTCCACACCCAGCACAGAGCTGGATGTGGGGCTTGAGCTCACAACCCTGAGCTGAAATCAAGTCAGATGCTTAACTGACTTAGCCACTCAGACGCCCCACCATAATCTAATTTTAGAATATTTTTATTACCCCCGGAGAAAAACCCTATACCCATTAGCAGTCACTCCTTATGTACCCCTCCCCAGCTTCTGACAAACACTAATGTACTTTCTGTTCTTATGGATTTGCCTATCTGAACATTTCATATAAATGGATAAATGGAATTATACACTTGGTCTTTTATGGCTGGCTTCTTTCACTTATCATGATGTTTTCAAAGTTCATCCATGTTATAGCATGTATCCATACTTTATTCCTTTTTAGTGCCTAAGGATGTTTTATTGTAAACACCATATAATTTTAAGGAAAACACTTTCAACTTATATTAGATACACTAAAGCTACAAAAAAAAAAAAAAAGCCAAATTCTTCAGGAAAAAAAATCAGTTTCCAGTCAAGATGGTAGGTTCACAAGGATACCAGGAGCCTAATCACATTAACAATGGTGGTAAAATATACTCTTTTTTTATTAAAAAAATATAACAAACAAAGAAAAAAAAGACAAACCAAGAAACAGACTGTTAAGTATAGAGAACAAACTGATGGTTACAGAGGTGAGGTGAGTGGGGGGATGGGTGAAATAGGTGATATGGATTAAAGAGTACACTTATGATGAGCACAGAGGAATGTATTACATTGTGGAATCACTATATTGTACACCTGAAACTAATATAACACTGTATATCAACTATATTGTAATTAAAATAAAATTTAAAAAATAAAAAGCAAAAAAAGAAACGAAAAATACGACAGATTATAATGATGGTTGCACAACCCTGTGAATATACTAAAAGCCACTGAATTGTAACTTTAAATAGGTGAATTGTAGAATATATAAATTATATCTCAATAAAGCTGTTTTTTAAAGATGTAACAGGGACGCCTGGGTGGCTCAGTCGGTTAAGCGTCTGTCTTTGGTTCAGGTCATGATCTCAGGGTCTTGGGAATGAGTCCTGCGTCAGGCTCCCTGCTCAGCAGGGAGCCTGCTTCTCCCTCTGCCTGCCACGCCCCCTGCTTGTGCTTGCTCTCTCTCTCTCTGACAAATAAATAAAGTATTTAAAAATAAAAAAATAAAGATATGACAGATAAAAGACTGCTTACCAGAAAGGGAAGGGGGGTAGCAATGAGCAGGAAGCTGAAGCCACAGGCTTGTGTGAGTTGCTCTTAGGCATTCTACTGCACACAGTACAGTTCATTGCTTACTTCTTCGGGAGTTATATTTACCATGCGTGATGTAGAGAGAATCACAAGAATTAGAACTATAAAATGTCCTTAAGTAGTAACAAAAGAACTTGTTTATTCATCCTATCTTTTCTATAATCAATAAATATTGTCTTAGAATCACTATGTCCTAGGCACTATTCTAGGAACTCGTGATCAGTGATGGGCATGTATGATCATGGTATGTGAAAAAGATGCATACAAACAAAACTGATATGAAAGCCTCCAAAATGTAATGTGCCTTTCTGTGGTTTTCAGATTTTCTAAAATGAACATGTATTCCTTTTATATTGTCATTAAAAAAAATCAAAAACAAGAAGACTGGGGTGCCTGGGTGGCTCAGTTGTTAAGCGTCTGCCTTCGGCTCAGGTCATGATCTCAGGGTCTTGGGATCGAGTCCCGCATCGGGCTCCCTGCTCGGCAGGAAGCCTGCTTCTCCCTCTGCCACTCCCCCTGCTTGTGCTCTCTCTCTCTCACTGTGTCTCTCTCTGTCAAATAAAATAAAAAAAAAAAAAAACAAGACTAACAAACATATTTTCTCCAGAGATTATTTTTATTTGATTGGAGGAGGCGCAACTGTTATTCAAAACATGCAGTTATCCTAACCAAGATCTCAAGTTATTCCTGTGGGTATTTTTCCTTATTTTTGTTTTTGTTTTGTTTTGTTTTTGCTTGCTTGCTTATTTTTTTTTTTAAGATTTTATTTATTTATTTGAGACAGAGAGAATGAGATACAGAGAGCATGAGAGGGAGGAGGGTCAGAGGGAGAAGCAGACTCCCTGCCGAGCAGGGAGCCCGATGCGGGACTCGATCCCGGGACTCCAGGATCATGACCTGAGCCGAAGGCAGTCACTTAACCAACTGAGCCACCCAGGCGCCCCGCTTGCTTGCTTATTTATTTATCTATATCCATTTATTCATCTGGGGAGGGGGCAATTCTTCTTAGAAGGGGAAGTATACTAGTTTTCTTTTGCTGTGTACCAAAATACTACAAACTTAGCAGCTTAAAAAAATACTATTATTTCAATGGATTAGGAGTCTGGGCACAGAGTAGCCGGTTTCTCACATCATAATCTTGCTAGGCTGACATCCAGGTATTGGCTAGGGCTGACGTCTCACCTGAGGCTCTAGGCTCTCTCCAAGATCCCATGGTGTCAGAAGACTTGTTTCCTTGCAACTGTTGACCTTATGGTGGCTGTCTTCAAGGCCAGCAGGAGGAGCACATCTGCTGTTTCTTCTCTCTTTTGAGGGCTAATCTGATGAAGTCAGGTTTACCCAGCATAATCTCCATTTTGACCAAATCAAAAGCAACATCTGCAAAATCCCTGTGCCATCATATTCACAGAGGTTATTACACAGGGTGTATATACGAGATGGTGGCAATCTTAGGGACCACCTTAGAATTCCACCTACCACAGAAGGGTTCTTTAAAGGATTATATACTTTCCTAATTATCCTTCAATTCACTCACAAGAAGAACTGAAGCATGTTCTGTAAATTAACTACACACACAAAATTAACAATAAAACTATGAATTACAATAGCAATATAGATGAACTATGTTTGAAGAAGGGAAGCCTTAAATCCTTTTAATGAAATTAACCATTTCTTGTATATACAGATTCCATTGTCAGGAAAAATTATAAAAAATCAAAAGGGACAAAAAAGTATTAGTGGGTATCTTGTTGAGTTTACCCGTCAGGGTTATCTCCACCTTTCATTGCCTTTCATTGTCATTATTTTACAATTCTAAGTTGTGGGTTACTGAAAGCACTACAAATAATTTTTCCATATGCAAATTAAATCTGTTAGTAGAAAGACAACTGATATCCCTCTCCCTCTGTGGACAAAGCCAGGTTTGAATCTCTTTGTAAATTCATTTCATAAGCTATCTCTGCTCTTTGAATTAACCTTGAACCAATAACATCTTTCTGGCTCTTTCATTGCTTAATGAGTTAAATAAAATCTTTGACACATATTCTTTTTATATTTATATGATCGTCATGATTTTACATTTAAAAAAATTAGCCTTTAATGCCACCTATCTTTCAAATTCCAAGGAATTTTTTTAAATATTCAGTTTTAGCAATGATAATTAACCATTGCATAGAATTTCTGTGCAGGTCATGAGCCAGCTTTTGTGATGTTGATTATCTGTTTAGTGGCAAGTATTTTGCTACTTCCTTGCTCAATACATTTAAAAACTGCCTCTTTTTGTTTTTAATTTTTGAATCATGCATACTTGAAGTAAAGTCATGTTGGTAAAGTAATGATTGCATTAAAGCCTGTAAGGCAGGCTTTTAAGAAATCAGAGAATTTGTTCCCCTAAGATTCTGTATCTTCCTAACATTAGGATAATGGATAAAAAATGTTATGTCTTCTTCACAGTTCATTATTTAAAATGTGCTTCAGTAATCAGTCTTTTCTGATTCCATAATTCCACCTACCAGTTTGGTGTGGGGAATCTGGCTATTTAAATACAAGCACGTTATTTTTATTTTTTATTTTTTTGGCTGAAAGCTGAATTTCCAAAAGAAATAAATCAAATGCAGCTTTTTGAAAATTGAAGCTATTATGCTAAGCTGATGTATCCTTGCAGAGGAAAAGAGAAAAGCACTTGGAACTAATAGAATTGGCTGAACACCGGGATTTTTAAAAGGCCCTGGCCCATTTCCTGGCTGACCTCTCTCACAGCATAATGTAGCAGTAAATTGGAGTGAAATCTGAGTAATACAGACTCACACATCCTTGACATATACTAGTCACAGTCATAATGTTTTACATAGCACTTATTATGATTTTATTCAGCTTAAAATGTGTAGAACATGCACTCACAAGTAAAATTTCATAGTGGATTATTTCCTCGAAATTGGTTGGAGTAGTAGGTGATAACTATGTTCCCTAGCAACAATAACACTGCCTAATTTATGAACACTGACATTAGCCAGCAGAATCAAAGCAGCCTTGAGAAAATTTAAGGTGACAGAAACGCCATATTGTTGAACTTCACCTTATTAGGACTAAGAACACAAAAGTTTCACCCAATCATCCCTTTATCCTAGGTAGTTGTTCTATAAGGCTTTTTGTTTTGTTTTCTTTCTTCGTTAGTACTTACAACCTAAAAGAGGGAACTTAATTATCTCTTAGAGTTCATCGATTTTCAAAGAAGTCTAGCAATGCTTTGAAAGCCGTCCCTTATTCAGTCATTAACAGAAATAGTTAGAATGCATATATCTTTAGTTTATCATTGTTAGGGGAAACTGCCTGATGAGGTCTTGGATTATATTCACAAAGCTGGTTTAGTGTCCTGTGGATAGAAATGTTTATGTGTATAGATAACAAATCATGGCCATGTCTCCTTGATTAATAAGTTAGGGACTGAGGCACAAAAAGGAATCGCACCATGATTTCTGCTCTGCGGAGGTTTACAGTCTAGCAGGCAAGAGAGATACATAAGAAATTAATTACCATATAAAACATATAATGTGGACATACACAAAGTGCTATGGAAAGACAAAGAGAGGAGTGATTATGATGAAATAAAGAGAGGGATAATAAAAGTGGAAGAAGGGGGTCCCAAGAGGCAGCTTTTGGGGAGGGTCAAAGAATTACCAAGCAGGGAAGAGGGAAGGGACATTTCCATCAGAGGGAACAGCTTAAGTAAAATGTATGTAACATTTACATCACAACAAAAAAATGTACATTTTTTTCATTGGCATTACAAAAAATACACATTTCCATCAGCTCCTTGAAAGGGTTTGATGGATTTGGTTTCCCACTTAAGCAGGTCCATAAGCAAGATGCTTTTATGTCCTGAATACAGAATTAAATAGGTATCAGGGTGCCTGAGTGGCTCAGTCTATTAAGCCTTTGCCTTCTGCTCAGGTCATGATCCCAGGGTCCTGGGATGGAGCCCGTCCTTCGTCCTTCCGGCTCCCTGCTCAGCGGGGAGTCTGCTTCTCCCTCTCTCTCTGCCCCTCCCCCCACCTTGTGCTCTCTGCTCTCTCATGCTCTCTCTCTCAAATAAATAAATAAATAAAATCTTTTTTTAAAAAAATAATTAAATAGGTATGTATTCCAAGCCAGCACTAGCCATAGCTCCTTTAGTTGCCGAAAAGATGTTAATGTTAATATAATGAGTGTTGACTTTTTAAATTTTTTTTATTCTCAAGATAACAACATATTATAAATTTCCCCAGTATTTCAGAAGAACATTAAGTGAGATCAGAAAAGAAAAGATGACTTTATTTTCTCAATGTCTTAGCTAGATATATTTGGTCTAAGTAGTTTTGGTTTCTCAGCCTTTCATTTTTCAGCCCTTCTAAAATGTGGCATGCTTAAATTTCATACCTCGGGTGCTTGTATAAACCCTTACACCCCTGCTTAGTGAATCAGAATATATGGAGGTGGGACACAGAAATTTGTACTTTCTACAAATTTCTCAGGTTATGTTTAGATACTACTGCTTTATTTGACCTAAAGGGGCAACTAAGGCAGACGCTTCCTAGAGCACCGCAGAAATGAGAAGCAATTGCAAATTAATTGCCTAAAAAATTTGTAGACAGGTTTAACTATAGATATAACTACAGGTATGAGAAAGGGTAAAAAGAAAAAGTTCAAATTTGCTTTATTTCAATTTCTTTCTTAGTAAGAGTAAGAATTCACAGAATACGTATTTCCCAAAAATGATTCTTAGAATTTTAAGAAAGGGGCGCCTGGGTGTCTCAGTCAGTTAAGTGGCTACCTTCGGCTCAAGTCATGGTCCCAGGGTCCTGGGATCAAGCCCCACATCGGGTTCCCTGCTCAGCGGGGAGCCTGCTTCTCCTTTTCCTGCTCACCCTGTTCGTGCTCTCTCTGTCAAATAAAATCTAAAAAAAAAAAGAATTTTAAGAAAAAGAAAAAGAAGCTACATACAATAGTAGGTAACATCATGTTTCAATTTGCAAGTGTAGGGGAAGAAAAACTTTTCCTCTAACCTCTTGGGTTCTGTGTCTGGAGATGTGTGAATTAAACTGACAAAAGACATTAGCAAGAGAAAAAACAGTATGCACACAATGTACATATACAAGGGAGTACTTAGTGATGAGTAACTCAAAAGGGTAGTTATAATTTGGGGCTTATATACCTTAGTAGGGGAAAGGGAGTGGGGAAAAGGCTTCCATGGGAAGAACAAATAGGTTTTTTTTAGGAAAGATAAATGAGTTTCTAAAAGAACAAATACTAGAGAAGGAAGTTTGTGATAATTTTGTTCATGCAGCTGTGAGTGGTCTTTCTGTCTTCTTCATGACCATGAAACTCACCCCGAGAGGAGATTTATGGTAGGTTTCCTATTGATCTCCCTCCTGGCAGTAGAAGCTTCCCCCAAGAGGGAATTTATGGCAGTCTTCATTTCTCAGAAGTTTCTGCTTTTAAGGGAAGCAGGTAAGGGAAGTTCTGAGAAGGCAGGCTTCTTTCTGTATCTGTTGAATTTCAAATGTCTTCAGCTTAATCTTTATACCAACTGTGGCATTCCAAGCGTGTCCCTACACACAGCAAGAAGGCATCTTGAAATGGACTATGTTCAAGTATTTTAAGTCAGAGCATGTATTTTTGCTCTAAAACAGGGAAACAGAGCAAGGGTTTATACAAATAACTGGGCAAGGCACATTGGTTATCATATACTAGTGAGAATTGAAACCAGTATAATTCTCCATTCCTGTATTAAACAATTCTAAGAGCAGGCATATTCTCTTGTCCCTCTGCTAAATTATACTGACACCAGACATACTTTCCTGTCCTTAAACTGGAACCAGGCATAAAAACTTAGCTTCTCACTGTAGGAAATATTTGTTCTTAGAAGATAAGCCAACTCAAATAACTTGATCATCAAGATTCACTTCAAGATCCTTAATCTTGCTGTGCTCAACCCCAAACTCTGCACAATCTATAGCAGATTCCTGCCTTCAAAATCACCTTAAAATCATTATTTCCAGGGGCGCCTGGGTGGCTCAGTTGTTAAGTGTCTGCCTTAGGCTCAGGTCATGATCCCAGGGTCCTGGGATCGAGCCTCACATCGGGCTCCCTGCTCGGCGGGAAGCCTGCTTCTCCCTCTCCCTCTCCCCCTGCTTGTGTTCCCTCTCTCGCTGTGTCTGTCTCTGTCAAATAAATAAATAAAATCTTAAAAAAAAAAATCATTCTTTCCAGGCTCTAAAACCCTAAAACACCCTTCCTTAATTTCTCCATTTGGGGACAATACTAAGACTGGCATGGTGTTTTTTTCTCTTATACCATATTAAGTCTAATAAAGTTAGCACCACTTGATCAACAGATTGTTCCATAAAAACTGTGAAACACTAACAAAAATGTGTAAAATATCACTAGTTGTCCTTTCAATGGAATGTTAGGTGTTGTCTAACAGACCTTTAGGAATTATCTGATACTATTAAGATCTATGCTTTTCACTCTCTTTGGGCTATCTTACTATTCTGTATGTGGTAGAAAATTGATAATAATGCAAACTCTTTTCACCCTAGAGATGCAAGCACATTTTTTTTTTCTGGTTGGGGATGCAATTGATTGAAGAAGAGATGATTCCACCCATTACATCTTACTTCCCTGTGAGTGTTGATCAGTTTTGCAAAGCTTAGAGAATTCATATGATCATATATGTCCCTGTTCTTTGAATTCTCCTTTGAACCATTATTAGCTTCTTCCTTGTTCAATTATTAATGAGTGAATTAAATAAAACCTTTGATGGGTGTTTATTTTATATTTGTATAAATCGTGATTTTACCTTTTTGAAATTATCCTTTAACACTGATGATCTTTTGGGGAGTCAAGAGTCAAGCCTAGGATGGAACAAGTAAAAGGCATGAGACTTGGTTGAAAATCTACATGAGTGATATGCCAGAACTAAAGGGTGAAAAAAAAAGAACATATTTGAAATTTGGTACCTAGGACCATGATAAACGAAGCAGGCTGCATTAGGGTTCTCCAGGCAAACAGAAAGAGATAGAGTTATTTGGCTCACATGATTGTGGGGCCTGGCAAGGCTGAAATTTGTAGGGCAGGCAAGAAGACTGAAAATTCAGGTGGCAGCTGATGTTGCATCTTGAGTCTGAAATCTGCAGTGCAGGCCAGCAGGTGGGAAACTCATACAAAGTTTCTTCTATGTTGTAGTCTTTTTTTTAAGATTTTTTAATTTTATTTACTTGAGAGAGGGAGAACATGAGAGAGGGGGAACATGAGAGAGGGGGAACATGAGAGAGGGGAGGGTCAGAGGGAGGAGCAGACTCCCTGCTGAGCAGTGAGCCTGATATGGGATTCGATCCCGTGACTCCAGGATCATGACCGGAGCCGAAGGCAGTCACCCAACCGACTGAGCCACCCAGGTGCCCCTCTATGTTGCAGTCTTAAGGCAGAATGGCTTCTTCTTTGGAAAACCTCAGGTTTGCTCTTAAGGTCTTCAGTTGATTAAATGAGGACCACTCACATTATACAGAGTAATCTGCTTTGCTCAAAGTCTACCAATTGTAAATGTTAATCATATCTAAAAAATACCTTCACAGAAGGGACACCTGGGTGGCTCAGTTGGTTAAGCCTCTGACTCTTGGTTTCAGCGCAGGTCATGTTCTCAGGGTTGTGAGATTGAGCCCTGAGTCAGGCTCCACGCTCAGTGCAAAGTCTGCTTGAGATTCTTTCCCGCCTCTTTCCCTCCCCCTCTGATCCTCCCCCTGCTCATGCTCACTCTCTCTCCTAAATAAATAAATAAATAAATAAATAAATAAATAAATAAAATCTTTATAAAAAACAAATACCTTCACAGCAACATCTCAATTGGTGTTTAACCAAATAGTTGTGTACCATAGCCTACTCATGTTGATACATAAAATGAACCATCATACAGCCCACAACTTTTCCATATGCTTACAGTTGAGGCAAGAATCAGTCTCTTTGTGAGTATCTAGAGCAGTGCTTCTCAAGCTTTAATTCACAAAGGAATCGCCTGTGGATCATGTTATATACAGATTCTGATTCAGTATTTCTGGGGTAAACCTTAACTAACTCCCAGATGATGCTAATAATTCTGGTCCTTGGACTACACTTTGATAACAAGGGTTTAAACCAGCACTGCACAATAGAAATATTATCCAAGTTACAAATGTGAGGCACATATGTAATTTTAAAATTTTTAGTGGCTACATTAAAATGTAAACAGAAATGGGTGAAATTAATTTTAATAACTTATGTAACCCAAAATATCACAAATGTTGTAACATAATATGAAAATGGATAACATTTTACATTCCTTTTTTCATACTATATCTTTGAAATCAGTGTGTACTCTATACTTAAAGCACATCTCAATTTGAACTAGCCACATTTTATGTATTTAATGGCCACATTTAGCTGTTGGCTATCACAGTGGATAGTACAGGGCTAACCCTTCCATGTAGGAGCCATAAAGGAGCATCTGGCTGAGTATTTGAGATACTTCCTTTCTTCATCTTCTCATTTCTTCTTTTTTTAAATTTTATTTTATTGTTATGTTAATCACCATACATTACATCATTAGTTTTTGATGTAGTGTTCCATGATTCATTGTTTGCGTATAACACCCAGTGCTCCATTCAATACCTGCTCTCTTTAATACCCATCACCAGGCTAACCCATCCCCCCACCCCCCTCCCCTCTAGAACCCTCAGTTTGTTTCTCATAGTCCATAGTCTCTTATGGTTCGTCTCCCCCTCTGATTTCCCCATCTTCATTCCCCCCTTCCTGCTATCTTCTTTTTTTTTTTTTTAACATACAATGTATTATTTGTTTCAGAAGTACAGGTCTGTGATTTATCAGTCTTACACAATTCACAGCGCTCACCATAGCACATACCCTCTTCTCATTTCTTCTTTCAGCTAAGTCTTTGTTAAATGAGATTAGTATTCTGGAATCCAAGTGAATTGAGCATAGACATTAACAACATCCAAGCATGAGGCTGAACTATGCAAATCAACAGTAGCCTTTGATTTTTTTTTCTCTAAGTAGAGAAATATCTACATTCAGCAAGACATAGTAAGAGATGTAAACTATTGCCTTGGTCCCTGATGGTTGACTGCACAGATGACATTTGCCCAACTCTCTCTCTTGGTTCTGCCAGCTGAGACTAGGGTCAATGCAAGAATTCTGGACCATGATGTTAGAGTCTCAGAAAAGCTGATCAAGACAGCTGGCCAAAGATGTCCAATGGCAACCCCAACCCCATTCCAGTACCCCAATTCTCCCTTGTACGCCAGTACTGATGCCTTTTAATATCATACCCCATACCTGAAAAAAGATCCCATCTCCTAGGAAAAGGAAATGGATCATAAAATGCTTTTGGTTGCATTAGGGCTGGCACTTGATAGATTGGGAAAAATTTTGCAAGAAAGGTCAGAGGGAAATAATATTCCAGAAATAAGGAAAAATATTTTACTTTTTTTTAAAAAAGATTTTATTTATTCATTTGAGACACAGAGATACAGAGAGAGAGCATGAGCAGGGGGAGGCAGAGGGAGAGGGAGAAGCAGGCTCCCCTCCCCGCTGAGCCAGGAGCCCAATGTGGGGCTTGATCCCAGGACCCTGGGATCATGACCTGAGCCGAAGGCAGATGCTTAACCATCTGAGCCACCCAGGTGCCCCAAGGAAAAATATTTTAAAGGGTATGTATAAGCTTAGAGGTAAAAAGGAGGGCTTGAGTTCGAATCTTTGCTCTAACACTTATTAACACTACAGTGACTTCCATCCCATTTACTTTTCAATGGGAGATCCTTGCCCTGTTTTTTGATCCCCTGTTAGACAACCCTATCCCCAAAACACATGCTCAGTTAGTTTCTTATTTTCTGTTTCTGGGTAGGAAAATTCCCTTATATTTTTTCACTCCCTTCCCCCCTCCCCACCCCACTTAGTGCACAGTTGAAGTTATCTATTGGGCAGCCATTTTATCTCACTCCCTGATATACAAAGAAAGACAACTAGATTTGAATTCACAAGAATTATGTTTACTCTTATCTTTTTTTTTTTACTATTTTGCTTTAGATAATTATTTAACCTCTTTGAGCCAGTTTCTTCATTTATATAATGATAGTAAAGTCTTCCTCATAATTTTGTTAGCATTATATACAATATGTGAGAATGACTACCAATGAGTAGATCTTCAATAAAGTATACAGTCACCCTTTAAAAATGCGTGAGAAAGAGAAATTAGCAACTTTTGGAAGCAGGTCCTTAAAATATGGATCTTAGACCCTTCTGAGATTGTGTATCTAAGGATAAAATGTAGATTTCAATCATTTAGTTTTTCCTCAACTTTTTACCTTCTGGAAAATTTGCTTACATGCATTTACAGTTAGAAATTCAGTGCATAATTATAAATTATAAAACATTAAAATATATTACATAAATCTAGAAATATTCATAAGAGTAAATGAAATGGTATTATTGTTGAATTTAAGCCCTATAATAGCTGGGATTGGTATGAGCTAGAATTGCAAAGTCAACCCTAAAGAACTTGTCTAGGCTCAAAATGCCAGTGGTGTACATACATAATAACAGCTTCTTAGTTTATGTGCTCACCCTGAAGTTGGCTATGACCCAGGCTAAGGGGATAATGTTGGGTCTTATAACTCCAGGAAGACTCGTAAACTCAAAGGAAAAAAGCTAATAAAGGCCAGGCACCTAGACTTTGGTCACGATACGGGTGGTTGAACATAATTCTCCTGAATAGCAGTTACTTTCTTTCTTTTTTTTTTTAAGATTTTATTTATTTATTTGACAGAGAGAGACACAGCGAGAGAGAACATAAGCAGGGGGAGGGGCAGAGGGAGAAGCAGGCTTCCCGCTGAGCAGGGAGCCAGATGCAGGGCTTGATCTCAGGACCCCGGGACCATGACCCAAGCCGAAGGCAGATGCCCAACGACTGAGCCACCCAGGCGCCCCAGCAGTTACTCTCTTTATGGGTACAAATTTAATGTCTCACACATACACTTATAATGACTATTTCTCTGCATAAGTGAAATTGGCACAGCTCTCTGTTCAAAGAAATTCATTAATTTCACAGTATTTCCCTCAAATGAAATTATGGGTTTTTTTTTAATTTATAGATTTTATTTATTTATTTATTTATTTATTTATTTATTTATTTATTTGAGAGAGAGAGAGAGCATGAGCAGGGGCAGGGGACAGAGGTAGAAGGAGAAGCAGACTCCCCGCTGAGCAGGGAGCCCGATGTGGGGCTCTGTCCCAGGACCCTGGGATTGTGAACTGAGCTGAAGGCAGATGCTTAACGGGCTGAGCCACCCAGGTGCCCCTGAAATTATGTTTTTAATGAAACAATGTACTACTAGTGATTAGAATTTGCATATAATTATATACTTGTCCATTTTGCTAGGATTTATAGGAACTTTGAGTAGATGTTTATAAAATATATCTTCTACTGGCTTTCAGCAATGTTATATAAATAGACTCATTTGGCAATTTTGCAAGGTCCTATTCATGGCAATGAGAAAAGTTCTGTGTAAAAACATTGTAGCTGGAACAGACCCAAAGGAAAATTAGTAATAGAGATAGATACTTTAAGAAAAATAGTACAATTCAATGTCAACCTTGATGAGGACAATTACCAACATGTTATGTGTAAGTTTGGTATAGGAACGAGGGTCATTTAAAGTCTCTGACTATTTTGAGTAACCACTAGAAAAATCATAAGTAAAAAGTTTGGTCATGGATTTACTATCCCTTGGGTCACATTCAATACCCTTGGCCAGAATAGAATTGATTACAATGATATACTTAGTTAAAAAAAATCCTCTGCCCCCAAAAAACCCCACAACTCCATTTGGGAAAATAGACACAAGAGGGAATGAAATGATGGTCGATTGAAGTCCAAATCAGTATTTTGGGGGAATTGTTAAATTGATGTTTTTCCTCCTCCAACCATTTACTATTGGGCTCTCAATCATTAAGGGAAGAGATTACATTTTAAGTACCTGCAATTTTGGCAACCAATACAATATTATTTTCAGAATCACTGAGAAGTGCTATTAGACCAGCAGTTGCCAAAGTGGATATGTACAAGATGATCTATGGGGCATGGGAAGGAAAACAAGAACTTTTATTTAGATTTTTATTTTATTTTTTTACATAGTTTTATTGAGAGATAATTTACATACCATAAAATTCACCTGTTTAAAGTGTTAAAGTCAATGGTTTTTAGTATATTCAAATTTGTGCAACCATTGCCAGAATCTTATTTTAGAACATTTTCAGTATTCCAGAAAGAAACCACATACCCATTAGCAGTTACCCCCATTCTGTCTTCACCCCATTTCCAAGAAACCACTAATCTACTGTCTCTGTAGATTTTCCTCACGTAAATGGAATCATATAATAGGTCGTCTTTTATTATAGGCTCTTTCACTTAGCATGCAGTTTTTAAGGTTCATCCATATTGTAGCATGTATCAGCACTTCATTGTTTTTAAAGCCAAAAAATAGTCCATTGTATGGATATGCCACATTTCATTTATCCATTCATCTGCTGATACAAATTTGGGTTGTTTCCACTTTGGGGCTAATATGAATAATGCTGCTATTCACGAAGAAGTTGTTGTGTGGACATAAGTTTTCAATTCTCTTGGGTATGTACCTAGGAGTGAAATTGTGGATCATATGATAACTCTATGCCCGACATTTTGAGAAACTACCAGACTGTTTTCCATAGCGGCTGCATCATTTTACATTTCTACCAGTGATGTATAAGGGTTCCGTTTTCTCCACATTCTCACCAACACTTGTTATCTTTATTTATTTGATTATGGTCACCTAGTGAGTGTGCAGTAGTATCACACTGTGGTTTCGATTTTCATTTCCCTGATGACTAACGATATTTGGCAGCTTTTCATGTATTTATTGGCTATTTTTTTTATCTTCTTTGAAGGAATATCTATTCGGATCCTTTTCCCAGTTTAATATTGGGTTATTTGTCTTTTTACTGTTGAGTGGTAAGAGTTCCTTATGCATTCTGATACCAGTCCCTTGTATTTATTTATTTTTTTAAAACATTTTCTTTTTTCTTTTTTTTTAAAGATTTTATTTATTTATTTGACAGAGAGAGAGATAGCGAGAGCAGGAACACAAGCAGGGGGAGTGGGAGAGCGAGAAGCAGGCTTCCTGCCGAGCAGGGAGCCCGATGTGGGACTCGATCCCAGGACCCTGGGATCATGACCTGAGCCAAAGGCAGACGCTTAACGACTGAGCCACCCAGGCGCCCTAACCTCCATTATTTTAATGCATTGACTGGTACATGACTCTTTTGGCAACGGTATTGAGACATGCATAATAATTAGTGTTCTATAATATATAAGATTTCTGTTGGGAATTACTTCTTTACAGATGAGTTTTTTTTCCATTGAGGAATTTATACCATAATTAAAAAAATGATTGTATAAACCCCAGTGGAAAGATCATACTTTAATTGGTATTCATTTGTGTTAGACAAGCCCATGGAGAAAACTAGGAGTCGCTTTTTACTGAAGTTAAGTTGTTAACTGTGAAATCAACTAAATCATATTCTAACTTAAATATCTGAAATAACTGGCCTTTTTAATTGCTTTTTTTTTTTTTTTTTTTATTTGAGAGAGAGAGAATGAGAGACAGAGAGCATGAGAGGGAGGAGGGTCAGAGGGAGAAGCAGACTCCCTGCCGAGCAGGGAGCCCGATGCGGGACTCGATCCCGGGACTCCAGGATCATGACCTGAGCCGAAGGCAGTCGCTTAACCAACTGAGCCACCCAGGCGCCCTTTAATTGCTTTTTTAAAAGAGCTAGTCATGGGGTGCCTGGCTAGCTCGGTTGGTAGAGCATGTGACTCTTGCTCTCAGGGTCATGAGTTTGAGCCCCATGTTGAGTATGGAGATTACTTTAAAAGGGGAGGCAGATGAGGCTGGATTAAAAAAAGCTAGTCATCTCACATTAACTGAACAATCTCTTAGGACAAAGTTTTAAAACCCTTCAGATAAAAATAAAGGCTCAGGTAAAGTTGGAGAGGCAGTAAAATATTTTGAGTATACTTAAATTTACTTTCTTTTAGAAAATCATACATTTTACAAATATCTCAAGATGAAATAGTATGTTTCATATTTTGAGGGTTCATAGCAGAAAGATTTAGCCTGTCAGATGAGCCAGGGTCAAGACCAAGATTATACTTGAACTTCTCATACATAAGATAAAAATAATAGAATATGCTGCCTAGCCATCTCCTAATCCCCCATGATAGAATAAAACCATACTTTAAATTAATTCAGATGATATTTATTGAGTAGAGTACAACTTTCATGGTAACCTGAAATTTTTAGGGCAGTAAAGGTAACATTCATTCTCCTTACCTGCGTAAACCATCCAAATGTCCTGGAAAACCTAAAATTTCATAATCTAAACTATATCTTCTAGACTACATGTTACAGGTGAAAGTAACAAAAAACTCCTTTTGTCACAACATGTTTACTACATGTTAATTTCTAGGAAGAATAAGTGCTAAAAAAATGCAAGCTATTTATCCTAGGTTCCAAATAATCAAATGAGTGGCAAATACTATTCATATCAAACAGATGAAGACACTATGGTACATTATAGATAAGGGATTATATCTTTCAAGATAAGAAATTCAGCAGAAGAATTTATACTATTTTGCATTTATATAATTTTACATAGGACTTCATTCACCTGTCAGTTACCCTTCCTTGTGGTTCTCCCTAAGCAATCCCAGGCTCCAGGCTTCCCTGAGCTTCACATTCACATTTTAGTCTTTTTTTTTTAAGATTTTATATATTTATTTGACAGATAGAAACATAGCGAGAGAGGGAACACAAGCAGGGGGAGTGGGAGAGGGTGAAGCAGGCTTCCCGCAGAGCAGGGAGCCCGATGCGGGGCTCGATTCCAGGGCCCCGGGACCATGACCTGAGCCGAAGGCAGACGCTTAACGACTGAGCCACCCAGGCGCCCCTCACATTTTAGTCTTGATTCAGTTCATCTCCACAAAGATTTATTGAATATCTACTGTTTGCAAGGCACTGTGCTAAGTGCAAATAGAAAGATGAATAAGATGTTCTCGACAAACTTAAATCAAGTAAAGATTGTAATACCATAGTATAATATTATAAGAGAGATGCAAATAAATATGAACATAAAAGAGGGAGAGAGCACTTCCACCATGGCAGAATCAGAGCAGTGTCAGGGGTGCCTGGGTGGCTCAGTCGTTGAGCGTCTGCCTTCGGCTCGGGTCACGATCCAGGGTCCTGGGATCGAGGGAGCCCCGCATCGGGCTCCCTGTTCCACAGGAAGCCTGCTCCTCCTTCTCCCACTCCGCCTGCTTGTGTTCCTTGTCTCGCTGTGTCTCTCTCTGTCAAATAAATAAATAAAATAAAAATCTTAAAAAAAGAATCAGAGGAGTATCAGAAAAATAATCTGAAACTTAGGGGTGCGGGGGTGGCTCAGTCACTTAAGCGTCTGTTTTTGGCTCGGGTCTTGATCCCACGTCCTGGGATAGAACACCGCCTTGGGCTCCCTGCTCAGCAGGCAGTCTGCTTCTCCTGATAAGGAAAATCTGTGTCCTAAAATGGCCTACGGAGCCAGCAAGAGAGTCCCAGTCCTTGTCCCCGGGGGCTCTTTCGGGTTCTTCTCCCTGCTCTGCTTCCCACACGCACAAATCCGGGTTCCTCTCCCTGCCCCGCTTCGCGCATGCGCCAAGAGTGCCCAGTACGCGGAAGTAGAAGTGTATAAATTGTCCCCTTTGTGCTTGGGGCTCAGACCTTTGGAGACCACTGTCCTCTGAGCCCCCCGGCGTTAAATAAACGTCCTATCCTCCAAGATCTCCGAGTGCCGCTCGATTCTTCCGTCGGGCGATCCAAGTCCAGGTTCTGTAACACTCCCTCTGCCCCCACGCCCACTTGTGCTCTTTCTCGCTCTCTCAAGTAAGTGAATAACACCTTAAAAAAAATTATCTGAAACTTAGAAATAATGCAAAAAGAGCTGGGCTATGAATTTTCAATGCCATAAGAAAGTGAAGGCCACCCAAGGATTGTCTAGCAGAATGATCAGAAAATACTTTCTGTAAAGGTCCACAGAGTAAATATTTTTGGTTTTGTGGGCCATATGGTCTCACAAATACTCAACTCTGCTGTTGCAGCAGGAAAGCAGCCATACATCATATGTAAACAAATGAGAGTGGCCAGATTTGGCCCACAAGTAATTTGCCAACCCCTGGTCTACGGGACCTAGGATAAGAACTCGTTCAACTTCCTGTTTATTATTTATTTAAGGTTTCAAATTTAGTAAAGTAGATTTTTGTCTATTCTAAATACAAATAATTTTTGTCTGTGGACAGATAACTCCCAAGTTGTATAGCTCTGTTGGACATTGCCCAGTTCCTATCTAATCCAGCAATCTTCTCTTCCTGGTAATACTTTGTTTTAAAATGGGCTTTGGGGGGGGTGCCTGGGTGGCTCAGTTGTTAAGTGTCTGCCTTCGGCTCGGGTCGTGGTCCCAGGGTCCAGGGATCAAGCCCTGCATCGGGCTCCCTGCTCCGTGGGAAACCTGCTTCTCCCTCTCCCACTCCCCCTGCTTGTGTTCCCTCTCTTGCTCTCTCTCTCTCTCTCTCTGTCAAATAAATAAATAAATAATCTTTTTAAAAAAATAAAATGGCCTTTGGGGCGCCTGGGTGGCTCAGTCGGTTAAGCATCTGCCTTCGGCTCAGGTCATGATCCCAGGGTCCTGGGCTCCCTGCTCAGTGGGAGCCTGATTCTCCCTCTCCCTCTCCTCCTTCCCCCTGCTCATGCACTCTCTCTGTCACGCACGTGCATGCACTCTCTCTCTCTCAAATAAATAAAATCTTTAGGAAAAAAAAAATAAAATGGTTTTTGACCCTGTCATGACGTCTTAATGGTTCCTTCATTAATGAGTTAAATAAAATCTTTGACATATGTTCATTTTATATTTGCTAGTGTTATGATTTTACTTGTTTGAAAATTGTACCTTGACAGTTTTGGAGGTCCATTAAGATTCTCAAATTGACCCACTTGTTGGAGACAAGTAAACTGCATTGTGCTAGAAATGGACCTCGAAGCCTGTTTGAGCCCAAGTACATTTTTCTTGGCTATCAGCATGAATCCCAAGCAGCAATAGAACTTGAACTTTATTTTTTTTATAGGTTTTATTTTCTCCTCTCTACATATTTTTGTGTTTTCATTTCTTGTTTGCACATGACAAAAATGTTATTCCCCCTTGGTGGTAGCAATGATTGGAAATTTGTGTTTATTGTCTGATTATTTGGTGATTTCTGTTGGATGGATGGTGGAGAGCTATTCTCTGTTGGTTAAGAAACAGAGAATCCAGTTTGTTTGGGTTTTTTGTTTGTGTGTTTGTGAGTTCAATTAAGAACTTTTGTGCCCATTGTGAAAGAGAACAGCTCTTCATATCCAGGAACAAGAAGTTTTGTGTTTATGTGTTTACTCTTGATCTGTGGCAAAAGTTGCAGAACTAAAGCAATAAGCTCTCCCTATATCTGTTTCTGTAAATCTAAGAATCCTTTCTCTTTCATGTAGGTGTGAAATATTTTCCTACCTATAATGGATAATAATAAAATAGGTTATAATATTTTTTTAAGGAGGTCAATTATGGGGCATCGGTTAAGCTTCTGACTCCTGATTACAGTTCAGGTCATGGTCTCAGGGTCCTGAGTTCCAGCCCTGCGTCAGCCTCTGTGCTCAGCGGGGGCTCTGCTTGAGCTTCTCTCTCTCCCTCTCTTTCTGCTCCTCCCCTCACTGTGTGTGCACTCTCTCTCTCTCTCAAATAAATAAATCTTAGGGAAAAAAAGGTCAACTATAATCTGTTTATAGATAAATAAACACTTGTATAAATCTAATATTTCTCTAAATGACAGAAAATTTTAAAATGAACTTCAAATACTTCAAATGTATTATACATTTATGAAATCCTTACAGAAATGGCTGAGAAACATTTTAATAAATCATGTTTACATAATTAAGAATCCTTGGACAATTTTGATTGGTTTGATAAATTTAGGTTTAAGAAAGAGGGGGCGCCTGGGTGGCTCAGTCGGTTAAGTGTCTGCCTTTAGCTCAGGTCATGATCCCAGGGTCCTGGGATCAAGCCCCGCATCGGGCTCTCCACTCAGCGGGGAGTCCGCTTCTCCCTCTCACTCTCCCTCTGTGCTCTCTCTCTTTCTCTCAAATAAATAAATAAATACGATATTTTAAAAAATAGAAGAGAGAGAAGAGGGATGACTGGGTGGCTCAGTCGGTTAAGCATCTGCCTTCAGCTCAGGTCATGATCTCCGGGTCCTGGGATTGAGCCCCACATCAGGTTCCCTGTACAGTGGGGAGTCTGCTTCACTCTCTCTCCCTCTGCGCCTCCTCCCTGCTTGTTTTCTCTCTCTCTCAAATAAATAAATAAAATCTTTTTTAAAAAAAAAGAGAAGAAAACAACCCTTGGTCTTTTTCTCAAATGTATATTAAGTATAATAAAGTTTATGTTTTATTTTTATAAAATTTTTGTCTTTTATGAAGAGTACTTAATGTGAATTTCTTACGCTGCTTATTTTGGTGTATCAATCAAACAAATTAATATAAGTCTTGCATAATTTTTAAGATTGTGAAAAATGTAAATTTGTCATTTACTAAATTTTATAATTATTCTGACAAACTTTTTTTTTTTTAAGATTTTTTTTATTTATTCATGAGCGATAGAGAGAGAGAGAGAGGCAGAGGCAGAGGGAGAAGCAGGCTCCCCGCAGAGCAGGGAGCCCGATGCGGGACTCGATCCCAGGACCCTGGGATCATGACCTGAGCTGAAGGCAGACGCTTAACTGACTGAGCCACCCAGGCGTCACTATTCTAACAAACGTTTAACATCACCTGTAATTATGTTTTGTAGCTTGAACACAATTTTCAAGATCCTTAGGTAAATTGAACACTTGGATTAATATCAAATCAAACTAATTAATGAATAATTTTTGATTGCTAGATAATTTCTAAGTAAAATGGAATACTGAAAAAATTACTAAGCATAATTTCAAACTAATGAACATTTACTTATTTTTCTAATGTGCTATAGGGTGGCTATGTCTTTGGTCATATGAACGGACATGTTCATTTTTGAAACTTTAAGATGTAAAAGAGATATGTGAAGCTATAGAAAGTTATGTACTTACAAGCTTTGCTATTCTACTTAATTTTAGTGTACAGTAATTTTCAATTACTTACCTCCCAGATTTTTCTGTGAAATAGAAGTTGGTTATTTTGGTTAAAACCTACAATTAATATGAATATACTAGGAACAACAGTAATAAAGAAATAAACCTGGGTACACAAGGTAATGCTTGTGTTTTTTCTTATCAAGGTATAAAGAGACTAAATTTTTTTCTTTAAAGCATCTGATTATTCCAGATTGTAAAAAAAGGACAGAGAAAGACAAAGACTTAATGGCTGTACAAAGTTATAGGAGATTTTCAGAAAGGGAAGTTTTTTTTGCCTCGGTTTATAATACTGAATCTGAAAAACAGCAATGAAATGTGTTGAAATTTTGCCAAGGTTTAGATTAGTTTTGATGGGTTTGTTCATAAGGGAAAAAAAGCTTCTGAAATTTTACTACAAATGTTATATTAATGCAAAACTAGATCTTGATTTTCTTTCTGTTAAAATGATAAATTGCAGAGGGATAGACACATAGATCAACAGAATAGAATATAGAACCCAGAAATAGATCCTCACAAATATGCCCAATAATTTTTGACAAAAAAGCAAAAGTAATTCAGAGGAGGAAGAACAGCCTTTAAAAAATTTTTTTAAAAGATTTTATTTATTTATTTGACAGAGAGAGAGCACAAACAGGGGAGCAGCATTCAGAGGGAGAGGGAGAAGCAGGCTCCCCACTGAGCAAGGAGCCTGATGCGGGGCTCCATCCCAGGACCCTGGGATCATGACTTGAGTGGAAGGCAGACACTTAACCAACTGAGCCACCGAGGTGCCCCAAGAACAGCCTTTTCAATAAATGGTGGAGAAATTGGATATTCATTGGCAAAAAAAAAAAAAAATGCATCTTGAACTAAACTTTATATGGAAATTAACTCAAAATGGATAATGGGCATAAATGTCAAATGTAAAATGATAAAATTTATAGAAAAGAACATGGGAGAATATCTTTGGGATCTACATAGGACTAGGCACACTGCTTAGACTTGACACCAAATAGCACAATTGATAAAATGAATAATCGATAAATTGGACCTCATCAAAATGAAAACCTTTTCCTCTGTGGAAGATTCTGTTAAGAGCATGAGAAGACAAATTCCAGTCTGGGGGACAATATTTGCAATTACATATCTGATATGTACATAGACCTTGCATCTAAAATATATAAAGAACTCCCAAAACTCAACATTACAAAAAAAGAAGCAATTAACTTAGAAAATGGACAGACGACATGCACAGATATTTCACACAAGAGAATATTAGAGATGGCAAATGAACACATGGAAGGATGCTCAACATCATTAGCCATTAGAGAAATGCAAATTAAAACTACAATGAGATACCACTGTACACCTATCAGAATGACCAAAATAATAATAACACCAAATGATGGTGAGGATGTACAAAGACTGGATCACTCATACATTGCTGATAGGAATGTAAAATGGGACAGCCACTCTGGAAAATAGTTTGACAGTTCCTTTCAAATATAAAAATGTACTTAACATATGATCCAACAACTGTACTCTTAGCCTTTATCCCAGAGAAATGAAGGTTTACTTTCATGCAGGAATTTGTACATGAATGTTCATAGCAGTTTTATTTGTGTTAGTTAAATACTGGAAACTACCCAAATGGCCTTCATTGGGTGAATGGTTAAATAAACTATAGTAATCCATACCATGAAATACTACTCAGCAGTAAAAGAGGCTGAGTTATTGATACATGTAACAACCTTAATGGATCTCAAGGGCATTATCCTGAGTGGGGGGGAAAAGCCAATTTAAAAGCTCATATACTGCATGATTCTATTTATGTAACTGAAATGGCACAATTATAAAGATGGAGAAGAGGTTCATGGTTGCCAGTAATTAGAGGTGGAGGATACTAGTATGACATAAATGAGTAACATGAAGAAGCCTGTGGTAATGTTACAATTGAGTATCTTGATGTGGTGGTGATTACATAAGGTTACACATGAGATAAAACTTCAAACACACACACACACACACACACACACACACACACGAGTGCATGTATAACTGTTGAAATCTGAATAAGCTCTATGCAGTACACCAATATCGATTTCTTGGTTTTGACATTGTACTATAGTTAAGTAAGTTGTAAACATTCGGAAAAGCTGGGGGTAGAATAAGTAGAACTTCCCTCTATATTTCTTTGCAACTTCTTTATGAATCTATAATTATTTCAAAGTAAAAAAATTTAAAAGATGATAAGTTGGTCTCCATGCTCTTTTCAAGAGACAATGAGAGGTTATATTTACCTTCTGTGTAATCTGCGTTATAGCAGAGATTTCACATATCACAAGACTAATTTTGTTTGCATTTTATTGCCTTTATCATGTCCTTGATTTAAAAAAAAAAAAAAGTACCCAAAAATGCAAACAACAAAGGCAGAAGAACTAAGTTTTCCTATAACCATGTTACCTTCCCCTATGGTTATTTTAAAACATTATGTTATCATTTTGATTAAATTGATAGCCAAGTGTTGTTTCTCAGGTACCCATGTAAATATTTCAGAAATTGTACAGTTTTATAAAGGCACTAGAGACTTGTCAATGTCTTTTGCTGTTTAATATGTTCTTATACCTAGTCAAAACATTGATCAAACTCCTATGAAATTGTTCTGTACTATGTGCAAATAGAGAATTTTACTCTCCCCCATTCTTTTATTATTGGTGACTGTAATAAATTAACTATAACCTGTCAGTCTCTTGTCAAACAGATTTCTATTTCCTGATGCATGCCTGAAATCTTTGTTATAAGGTACTGGCTAGAATTTATGTCTACAACAAAGGAGGACTGTTGCAGAGCTTGGGAATGGGATGTTACCAGATACTCTCAACTATTGCTATTTTAAGAATATACTCTCGGTTACAGGCTTCTGTTGCTTAGATGAGTTTTAGACTGAGTGAATGGAGTGAATCAGAGTTTCCAGGACTCTTTATAGTCCAGAAATAGATGTATTTCATGAAGGCAAACTGCTCATCCATGATGCAGTGGACACAAGTGGAACAAGAATTAATGACTTAGGCATGAATGAACTGATGAGAGAATCTTATTACAGTTATTTCCTTGGAATATGGTAGGCATGACTTTTTTCTGATTTATTGAGTTATCACTCATATACTATAATATCAATCTATTGTAAGTATATGACTCAATGATTTATAGTTCTTTTATAAAATTGTGCAACTATCACAAAATCTAGTTTTTGAATATTTCCATTGCACCTAAAAATATTCTCCAGTCCTCCTGCAGTCAATTTCTACTCCCATCCCAAGCCCAGGCAACCACTGATCTGCTTTCTGACTTTATAAATGGCCTTTTCTAGACATTTTATATAAATAGAATCATGCAATATGAGGTCTTTTTTATCTGGATTCTTTCCCTTAGCATGTTTTTGGGGTTCATCCATGTTGTAGCATGCATCATTATTTCACTCTTTTGATAGCTCAATAATGTTCCATTGTATGAATATACCACATTGTGTTTATTCATCAGCAATGCACAGTTGAATTGCTTCCGGTTTTTGGCTGTTATGAATAAAGCTGCTATGAATTTTTGCATACAAGTCTTTGTGTGACCTATATTTTCATTTCTTTTTAAGATTTTATTTATTTGACAGAGAGAGACACAGCAAGAGAAGGAACACAAGCAGGGGGAGTGGGAGAGGGAGAAGCAGGTTTCCAGCTGAGCAGGGAGCCCGATGCAGGGCTCAATCCCAGGACCGTGGGATCATGACCTGAGCTGAAGGCAGACGCTTAACGACTGAGCCACCCAGGCGCCCCTATATTTTCATTTCCTTTGGGTAGATTCCTAAGAGCTCAATCACTGGATCATATAGGTTTTTTTGGATAATATAGTAAGTTTCTTGCAACTTTTTTAAAAATTAATTTTATTTATTTGAGAGAGAGAGTGAGCCCGAGCCCCGGGGGGAGGGGCAGAAGCAGAGGGAGAAGCAGACTCCCCGCCGAGTAGGGAGCCTGACGCGGGGCTCGATCCCAGGACCCCGGGACCATGACCCGAGCCGAAGGTAGACGCTTAACGACTGAGCCACCCAGGCGCCCCAGTTTATTGCAACTTTTTATGAAAACTGCTGAATTATTTTCCAAAGAGACCATACCATTTTACCTTTCTACAAACAATGTATGAAAATTCTTTTTTTTTTTAAAGATTTTATTTTATTTTATTTGAGAGAGAAAGAGAGAGTGAGAGAGAGAGCACAAGAGGGGGTAGGGTCAGAGGGAGAAGCAGACTCCCCGCTGAGTAGGGACCCTGACGCGGAACTCGATCCCGGGACTCTAGGATCATGACCTGAGCCGAATGCAGTCGCTTAGCCAACTGAGCCACCCAGGTCCCCCAATGTATGAAAATTCTTGTTTTTCCACATCTTCACCAGCATTGGGTTGTTTTCTTTCTTTCTTTCTTTCTTTCTTTCTTTCTTTGGATATAGCTATTCTAGTGTGTGTAAAGTGGTATCTCACTATGTTTTTAATTTGCATCTCTCTGATGATTAATTCTGTTGAGCATTTTTTCATGTGCTCATTGGCCATTTGTATGGCTTTTTTGGAGAAATGTCTATTCAAATACTTTGCTCATTTTTAAGTTTGTAGTTTTATTATTGAATTTTAAGAGTTCTTTTTATATTCTAGATTAAATCTCTTAACAGTTAAATGATTTGCAATATTTTCTCCCATTCTGTGGGTTGTCTTTTCACTTTCTTAATGGTATCCTTTGAAACATGAAAGTTTTTTATTTTGATGAAGTACAGTTTATTTACTTTTTTGTCATTGTTGCTGGTGCTTTTGGTATGATATCTAAGAAAGCTTTGTTTAACCAAAGGTTACAAATATTTTCTCCTAAAATTTTTATAGTTTTAGTTTTTACATTTAAGTCTATAATTTAGATTTATTTTTCATTTATAGTGTAAGGGTCTAAATTGTTTTTTGGCATAATATAGATATTCAATTAACATAGAACCATTTGTTGCAAGGACTATCCTCCTCCCATTGAGTTGTCCTGGAGCCTTAGTGAAAAATCATTTGATCATAAACATATCGGTTTATTTCTGGGCTCCTAGTTCTATTCCATTGATCTACATGCCTGTCCTTATGCCAATACCACAGTGTCTTGATTACTATAGTTTTTTTTTTCTTTCTCCAAATTTTTATTTAAATTCCAGTTAGTTAATATACAGTAGGAAATGGGAAAAAGAAAGTCTCTTCAACAAATGGTATTGGGAAAACTGGACCATGCAAAAGAATGAAACTGGACTACTTTCTTACACCATACACAAAATAAACTCAAAATAGGCTAAAGACCCAGGGTGCCTGGCTGTCTCAGTTGGGAGAGCATATGACTCTTGATCTCAGGGTTGTGAGTTTGAGCCTCACATTTGGTGTAGAAATTACTTAAAAATAAAATAAAAAGTTTAAAAAATGGATCAAGACCTACATGTGACACCTGAAACCATAAAATTCCTAGAAGAAAATATAGGTAGTATTCTTTTAAAAAAAGATTTTATTTATTTATTTGAGAGAGAGAAGGGTGAGGGGCAGAGGGAGAAGCAGACTCCCAGCTGAGCAGGGAGCCTGATGTGGGGCTCGATGCGGGGCTTGATCATGGGACTCTGGGATTATGACTTGAGCTGAAGGCAGATGCTTAACCGACTGAGCCAGCCAGGTGCCCCTTTAGGCAGTACTCTTTTTGACATTGCCTACAGAAACATTGTTCTAGGGGTGCTTGGGTGGCTCAATTGTTAAGCATTTGCCTTTGGCTCAGTCATGGTCCCGGGGTCCTGGGATCAAGCCCTACATCGGGCTCCCCGCTCAGCGGGAAGCCTGCTTCTCCCTCTCCCACCCCCCCTGCTTGTGTTCCCTCTCTTGCTGTCTCTCTCTCTCTGTCAAAATAAATAAATAAAATCTTTTAAAAAAAAGAAACATTGTTCTAGACATGTCTCCTCTGGCAAAGGAAACAAAAGCAAAGTTAAACTATTCAGACAAAATAAAAATAAAAAGCTTTTACACAGTAAAGGAAACAAAACAAAAAGACAACCTACTGAATGGGAGAAGATATTTGCAAATGATGTATTTGATAAGGGGTTAATATACAAAATACATAAAGAATTTATACAACTCAAACCAAAAAACCAAATAATCCAATTTAAAAATGGGCAGAGGACCTGAATAGACATTTTTCCAACGAGGATATACACATGGCCAACAGACATATGAAAAGATGCTCAACATCCCTAATCATTAAGGAAATTCAAATCAAAATAATAATGAGATACCTCACACCTGTCAGAATGGCTAAAATAAAAAACACAAGAAATAACAAATGTTGGCAAGGATGTGGAGGAAAAGGAACCCTTGTGCACTGTTGGTGGGAATGCAAACTGCTGTAGCCACTGTGAAAAACAGTATAGAAGAAAACAACTGGCTATTTACCCAAAGAAAACAAAAACACTAATTCAAAAAGATATATGCACCCATATTTTTATTGCAGCATTATTTACAACAGCCAAGACATGGAAGCAACCCAAACTGTTGATGGATGAATGCATAAAGATGTGGTACATACAATGGAATATTCCTCAGCCATAAAAAAATGAAATCTTGCCAATTGCAACAACACTGATGGATCTAGAGGGTGTAATGCTAAGTGAAATAAATCAGTTAGAGAAAGACAAATACCATATGATTTCACTCATATGAGGAACATAAGAAACAAAACAAATGAACAAAGAAAAAAGACAAAAAAACAGACTCTTAAATATAGAGAACAAACTGGTTGTTGACAGAAGGGAGGTGGGTAGGGGAATGAGTGAAATAAAGAGGATTAAGAGTACATTTATCATGATGTAATGTATAGAATTGTTGAATCATTATACATCATTTATACCTGAACCTAATATAAAACTGTATGTTATTTATACTTGAATAAAAAAATACTGAGACTTACAATCTATTAACATAGAATGTCTCTCCGAGGGGCCCCTGGGTGGCTCAGTCAGTTAAGCGTCTGCCTTTGGCTCAGGTCGTGATCCCAGGGTCCTGGGATTGAGTCCCACATCCGGCTTCCTGCTCAGTGGGGAGTCTGCTTCTCCCTCTCCCTCTGCCACTGCTCGTGTGCTCTCTCTCTCCCTCCCTCACTCTCTCTCAAATAAATAAAATCTTTTTTTAAAAGAATGTTTCTCCCATTTATTTAGATCTTTTAAAATTTATCTTAGCAATGTTTTGTAGCTTTCAATACACATATTTTGTAATTCTTTTGTTAAATTTGTTCCTAAGTATTTTATTATTTTTGATGTTATTAGAAATGTTTTCCCAATAGTTTTTTCTTCACTGCATTTTTTTAAGATTTTATTTTTAAGTAATCGCGACACCCAACATGGGGCTCGAAATCAAGAGTCTTCTGACTGAGCCAGCCAAGTGCCCCCTTCATTGCAGTTTTTTCATTGTTCACTGCTAGTGTATAGAAATACAATTAATTTTTCTATATGGATCTGGTGTCTTGTGACCTTGTTAAATCCATTTATTAATTTTACTAGTTGTGTATGTGTTTGTATGTATTCCTTAGAATTTTCTTAATATAAGATCATGTCATTGGCAAACTAAGACAGTTTTTATGCCTCCTTTTCTAATCTGAATGGCTTTAATTTTGTTGTTGCACTGGCTAGAATCACCAGTACAGTGTTGAATACAAGTGATGACAGTGGACAGTCTTGTCTTGTTTCTGATCTTAGAGGAAAAGTATTCGGTTTTTCAAGATTACATAAGGTATTTGCTAAAGGTTTTTCATAGGTGCTCTTTATCAGGTTAGGAAAGTTTCTTTCTAATCATACTTTGTTGAGTGTTTTTATCATGACAGGGTGTTAAATTTTGTGAAATGCTTTTTCTGTGTCTATGATAATGTGCTTTTGTCCTTTATTCTATTAACATGGTGCATTTAAATGTTTTTTAATATTATGCCAACTTGCATTTCTGGAACAAATCTCACTTTGCCATGTTTTATAATCCTTTTCATATGTTGCTGAATTTAGTATGCTAATACTTTTTAAGATTTTTTGCATGTGTATTCCTGAGGGGTATCAGTCTATAGTTTTCTTTTCTTCTGATGTCTTTGGTATCAGACTAATGCTGGCCTCATAGAAGTTAGGAAGCATTCCCTCTTCTACTTTTGAAAGTGTCTGTAAAAGATTGGTGTGAGTTCTTTTTCTTTAAATATTTGATCAAATGTACCACAGAAGCCACATGGGCCTGGGCTTTTTTTTGGAGGGGGGGAGAATTTAAATTGCTGAATCAATTTCTTTACTTTTTTGTCAATTTACATGTCTTACAATTTTCTGGTGAATATCAGACATTTTGGATAATATGTTGTAACAACTCTGATTTCTGATTTTGCCTCCTGAGGCTTGTTACTGTTTTTTTTTTTTTAAGATTTTATTTATTTATTTGAGAGAGAGAATGAGATAGAGAGAGAGAGCATGAGAGGGGGGAGGGTCAGAGAGAGAGGCAGACTCCCTGATGAGCAGGGAGCCCGACGTGGGACTCGATCCCGGGACTCCAGGATCATGACCTGAGCCGAAGGCAGTCGCTTAACCAACTGAGCCACCCAGGCGCCCTTGTTACTGTTTTTTATTGTTTGCTTGTTTGATTACTAACTTACCTGAACTAAGTTTATGATCTCTGTCTCTACTACAATGTGTGGCTACTGATGTCTCTGCTCAGATTTTTTCTCTTTGCTTTATTTTCAAAAACTAGCTTCCTAGGGGTGCATGTGTATCTGCATAGTGTTTAGCTAGAGGTTGCTTAAACACCTCCAGCCACCATGTATCCATTATCTGTTAATGGATCTGTGTGCAGACTGGGGAACATATGCAAACTTCAAATTGATGTCATGTCTGCTCCAACTTTTTTTTTTTTTTAAGATTTTATTTATTTTTTTGACAGAGAGAGAGAGAGAGAGAGTACAAGCAGGGGGAGGGGCAGAGGGAGAGGGAGAAGCAGGCTCCCCGCCAAGCAGGGAGCCTGACGCTGGGCTCAATCCCAGGACCCTGGGATCATGACCCAAGCTGAAGGCAGGCACCCAACCGACTAAGCCCCCCAGGCACCCCATGTCTGCTCCAGCTTTTACTTTCTGTCGGTCTCACTTGCTTTTCCTCTGTATATTCACATAGGTGCCAAAGGCCAGGGATCTGTGGGCATGTGCACAGGATATGTGGATAGCTTATCAAGTCCATTGTGGCTGTCTCACTTCCTGTAATTCCCTGTTACGTCCACCGCTAGTCCATTGCCTGCCCCAAACAGTCCTGTAATCTCAGGCTAGCAGGCCTTCTTACCTGCTTGCCACTGAGATCACTACTTTAACCATTGCTACTCTAAATCATGTGAGTTCTTTACAGCAGCAGCAGCAGCAAAGCTGCTAGGTCTTATTTTACAGCCTGCCTTACGTTGGTTCAACTACTGTGCTAACAGAGCTGGGGTGGGGGGCGGGGGTGGTAGTGGTGAGTAGGAAGTTGAAGTAAGCCCAGTGTATTAGTCAGGATTCCCCAGAGAAACAGAACCAATGGGATATATAGAAAGATATATAAGAAGTGATGTATTATGAGGGTATTATGGAGGCTAAGAAGTCCCACAATCTGCTGTCTGCAAGATGGAGGTCCTAGAAAACCGATGGCATAGCTCTAATCCAAACCCAAAGTCCTGGGAGCCCATGATGTAAATCCAAGTTTTAGTCTGAAGGACCAAGAACCAGGAACACCAATGTCTGAGGATAGAAGATGGAAGTTCCAGCTCAAGCTGAGCAAATTTGCCCTTCTTCTGCCTTTTTGGCCCTCAATGGATTGGAAGATGTTTACCCACACTGGTGAGGGTGATCTTAGTGATCTTCTTTACTCAGTTTACTGATTCAAATGCTAATCTCTCCCAGAAACACCCTCACAGACACACTCAGAAATAATGTTTCACTGGCAACCTGGGCATCCTTTAGCCCAATCAAGTTGACACATAAAATTAACCATCACACTCAGACAAGAATACCATATAGACTTGCTCTGTTCTTGGGCACCTGGGTGGCTCAGATGGTTAAGCATCTGCCTTCAGCTCAGGTCATGATCCCAGAGTCCTGGGATCGAGTCCCGCATCAGGCTCCCTGCTCCTTGGGAGCCTGCTTCTCCCTCTGCCTCTCTCTCTCTCTCTGTCTGTCATAAATAAATAAATAAAATCTTTAAAAAAAATAAAAATAAGACTTGCTCTGTTCTTACTCAAAGTTCAGAATTTCTCACTTTGTTGTATGCTTGGGTCAGTTTCCAGTGTTGAAATGACTGTTTCTGATAATTTGTTCAGCTTTTTAGTTACTATGTACATAGGCATAAATTCCTCAAACTCAGGAATTTATTCAAATATGGGAGAATTTCTTCCATCAAGGTCAAAGAAACTCTTCCAACTGAGGGAGACATCAGTTCTTGGTGACCATCAATGCAAAAAACAATAGTAATATTGACCTGGAGATTTTTCTACTCTTTTACAATATAGCCTTTAACCCAAACATATGAAGAAGGGAACTAATATTTAATTGAAGATGGACATCAGCTTTTATGTACACTTCGCTGATGTGATTTGAACTTGGAGCCATGTGGGCAAATCTAGATGGCAGAATCAGAGAACAGAAAGTCATACGTCTGGGGGATGAGAAAGAAAAATTAGGAAAGAAAGGGAAAATATGAATGGAGCCTTAATGATCTTTCCGGAGGGCTCTTTATACCTAGATCAATTTTTTAACTACTTTTAAATCCTTTCAGAGAAGGGGCACCTGGGTGGCTCAGTCAGTTGGGCAGCTGCCTTCGGCTTGGGTCATGATCTCAGGGTCCTGGGATCAAGCCCTGCTTTGGGTTCCCTGCTCAGCAGGGAGCCTGCTTCTCCCCCTCCCTCTGCCACTCCCCCTGCTTGTGCTCTATTCACTCTCTCTCTCTCTGTCAACCAAATAGAATCTTTTAAAAAAATCCTTTAAGAGCAAGAACAGTATTTTATGTGCCGTAAAATGTGTTAATGTAATGTGAGTATTGCACATATGTTAAATTAAAATAATAATCAGTAGCTCCAGTGGTCTGGGTCATACTGAAGGTTAGATGTGTTAGTATTATATGACAATGAAGCCAATATTCCAAAATTCCTCTGTAATGTGATGTAAATATGTCCCTACCTAATCTAGAAGATGGGGCACAGAGACACTGATACTAACAAAACTTCAGACACACAAGAGTCAGATGCATTTTGGCAGCTCAGCTATCTTTGGTTTCTAATATGCCTGGTTTTAGATATTGTTTACTTAAATGAAGCTCAGAAAATCTGACTCTTGTCAGATTACATCACATTACAGAGGAATTTTGTAAATGTGTAGCTGCATCTAGGTACAGCTATACCATTTTAAAAATGCACAGGGAAAAAATACACAGGAAACTTAAATTTACTAAAAATCATTGAATTGTACACTTGAACTGGGTGAGTTATAGGATATGTAAAATATGCCTCAATAAAGTTATTTAAAGTACCCAGAAGACTGAGGAAAAAACATATTTTTCAAATATGTATTTTGGAAATATACAGATGTAAAATAAAGTCAATTACAGTCATAAGAAAAAGGCAATCTCTTAGGTGGTATAGATATTTAATTCAAACAGATGTCTTACACAGCTGTACTTTAATGTAGGTGAAATATGCCACTTTTGAAAAGGACTTATTAATGAAATGTCATTTGCAATTCAAATTCCAGCTATTCAGGACTAAAAATCTCAACAAATCAGTTTTTTTTTTCCTTTTTCTAGAACATCTACCATCACTCATATTTTCAGAGATTTGCAGCACATGTAACCAACCCATCAACGACTTTCACCTTGGTCACAGATTTATTTGTGTGGAAAAACACAACAGTATTTGTTAAGTATATGCAATATCTTCCATCTAATTAGTACCTCAGGGCAGGTTGTTGATAAACAGAAAACAATAAGGGACATATTAAATATCCCCAGCAGTACTCTCTGCATACTATCAGGTTTAGAAAGAAGGAAGACGGTTTGCATATCAAGCAATAAACCAGCTAGAATCCAGATTGCCATTAAGTACAAGGAATCCAACTAGAATAACTTGTGATTGAGGAAGAAATAATCCTGTCTGCAGCTTCATACATTGGAGAAATAAATATGGTTCCCTTCAGCTTCAAATTAGAAATATGTTTAGAGGGCAACATGAAAATAGATACTATTATTTTTGTTTTCAATATTAATGATAAAAAATGTTACTAGAAGTATTTCACAGTCAATGCTAAATACATCCCAACTCTGTACAACCCCCACTGCCAAGTGACTACCTAGTATTCATTTATTGGGATCACTATAGAAATCAGCCATTAATCTGGGAGCATTTGGCTCAAGGGACTTGTAATGGGTTGCAAAGGATTGCACATCATGTTTTACATGCAGATGAGGTTGCCATCTGGTGGATATTCTCTAACTAAAAGCTAACAACATTTATGGGTATACGCAGAGCAATCCTATTCTAGGTGGGCAAATGCTGCTACTTTTAGCAAGCATTTATTAGATGTCCATTTTATGATTTGCACTGAATGGATACCTGTTTTTTGTACATTATGTATGAGAAAAAATGCCAGGAAAGGAAGTACACTAAAGCTTTGGATTTAAAAGGTAATAGATGTGGGATGGAGAAAGATATTCCATGCAAATGATAACCAAAAGAGAGCAGAGGAAGGACTATACTCATATCAGATAAAATAAGATTTTTCAGTCAATGGTAGTCACAAGAGATAAGAAGGTCATTATATAGTGATGAAGAGATCAGTTCAGAAATAAACAGCATTACAATAATAGTAGGGGACTTCAATATTGCCACTTTCAACATTGGGCAGATCATCCAGGAAGAAACTTAATAAACAAACAGTGGACTTGAATAACACTATAGAACAATGGGCCTACCAGACTTATACTGAACATTCCATCCAAAACAACACAAGAATACACATTCTTCTCAAGCTCACACAGACATTCTCCAGCATAGATCGTATGTTGGGTCACAAAGCAAGCCTTAACAAATTTAAGAAGATTGAAACCATATCAAGTATCTTTTCTGACTACAAAAGTATAAAACTAGAAATCAGTAACAGGAAGAAACTGAAAAATTTACAAATATGTAGTAATTAAACAACATACTCTTTCCTGAAAAACCAATGGGTCAAAGAAGATATCGAAAGGGAAATCAGAAAGTGTCTTGAGATAAATGAAAACAAAACCAAAACATACCAAAACTTGTGGGATGCAGCAAAAGCAATCCTTTTTTTTTTTTTTTTTTAAAGATTTTGTTTATTTATTTGACAGAGAGAGAGACACAGCGAGCGAGGGAACACAAGCAGGGCGAGTGGGAGAGGGAGAAGCAGGCTTCCCGCAGAGCAGGGAGCCCGATGTGGGGCTCGATCCCAGGACCCTGGGATCATGACCTGAGCTGAAGGCAGACGCTTAACCCACTGAGCCATTCAAGCGCCCCTATCTTTTTTCTTAATGTAGGCATTTTTTGCTATAAACTTTCCTCTCAGGATTGCTTTTGCTGGTGGCGCCTGGGTGGCTCAGTCATTGAACGTCTGCCTTCTGCTCAGGTCATGATCCCAGGGTTCTGGGATTGAGCCCCCATCAGGCTCCTTGCTCAGTGGGAGTCCGCTTCTCCATCTCCCTCTGCCCCTCTCCCCTGCTTGTATTCTACCTCTCTCTCTGTCAGGTAAATAAATGAAATCTTTAAAAAAAAAAAAAAAAGATTCTGAATGAACAACCTAACTTAACGCCTCAAGGAATTAGGAAAAAAAGAACCACCTGAGTCCAATGTTAGCAGAAGGAAGGAAATAATAAAGATTAGAGCAGGAAATGGGGTGCCTGGGTGGTGCACTCGGTTAAGCTGACTCTTGGTTTCAGCTCAGGTCATGATCTCAGGGTCATGAGATCGAGTCCTGCATCGGGCTCCAACCTCAGTGCAGAGTCTGCTTGAGACTCTCTCTCCCTCATCCTCTGCCCCTCCCCTCTGTGCTCGCTCTCTTTCTCTCTCTCTCTCTAAAATAAATAAATAAATCTTTAAAAAAAGATTATAAATGAAATAGAGACTAAATGAAAATAATACAAAAGTCAATGAAACTAAGAATTTTTTGAAAACATAAACAAAATTTACAAACCTTTAGCTAGACTAACCAAGAAAGAGAAGTCAAAAGGTAATAAAATGACTTTTTTATTAAGCAAGTTCTTGCTAAACAAAATTTTGTTACATAATATTAAATATGTCTAGAAGGAAAACCTATGATATCCCATGGGCTCTGTTTTATTTTTTTTTATTTTTATTTTTTTAAGATTTTATTTATTTATTTGACAGAGAGAGAGAGACAGCAAGAGAGGGAACACAAGCAGGGGGAGTGGGAGAGGGAGAAGCAGGCTTCCCGTGGAGCAGGGAGCCCGATGCCGGGCTCGATCCCAGGACCCTGGGATCATGACCTGAGCCGAAGGCAGACGCTTAACGACTGAGCCACTCAGGTGCCCCACATGGGCTCTGTTTTAAATGTTAAGGTGACTTCTGGTGTCATGTATGTCTTTACCTAACAGCCTTACTATGAGGATTCAGGGTCAGATACATGCCAGAATTATAAATGGTTTTATCTCAAACCTACTCTAATACAAAATGGCTATTGATTCAGATATCACCACCCACCCCCACCTTTTCCAGTTTTTTCCTCTTCTCTCCTTCTTTTCCCTAATGGAACTCTCCAAAAGCCATCTCCCATATATTGAAATATGACATCTATCCCATAGGAGGCATGACAGTTGATGAAAACGGTGTCCTATAAAACCATGGTTACTCGTTCCATTTTTACACATAGGCCAGTTAACTGAACTCTGCCTCATGGTCATTAGCCAGCCATTTCACAACTATATATTACTTGTTGAGTAAAGGAGAGCAGGTAAAAAAAGAACATGGGCTTTTGTGTTGGAACTGGATTAAAATCCTATCTCTACTGTATTTAAGTTATTTCTCGTTCATAAATTAGTTTTCTGAGACTCATTCCTCAGCTATAAGAAAAAGAAGTGGAGGAAATGACACTATGGGTATGGTATTAGTGTTGTTATAAAGATGGAGGAGGGGCACCTGGGTGGCTCAGTCGGTTAAGTGTCTGCTTTCAGCTCAGGTCATGATCCCGGGGTCCTGGGATTGAGCCCCACATCAGGGTCCCTGCTCAGCGGGGAGCCTGCTTCTCCCTCTCCCTCTGCCCCTCCCCCTACTTGTGCTCTCTCACTCTCTCTCTCTGTCAAATAAATAAATAAGATCTTTTTAAAAATAAGATGGAAGCACTGGGGTGCCTGGCTGGTTTAGTTGGTAGAGTGTGCAACTCTCAATCTCAGGGTTGTAGGTTTGAGACACACATAGGGTGTAGAGATTACTTGAAAATAAAATCTTGGGGCTCCTGGGTGGCTCAGTTGATTAAGCATCCTACTCTTGATCTCAGGGTCGTGAGTTCAAGCCCCACGTTGGGCTCCACGCTGGGGATGGAGCCTACTTAAAAACAAATAAAAAATCTTAAAAGATGGAAGCACTTACCAAATAGTAGGTTTTTAACACATCTTAGTTAAATACAAGAAGTTTCTTTTAGAAAAATGTATACTTTGCTGCCTTTATATAGTCATCATGTTAATCTATGAATTTTTTTTGAAGATTTTTATTTATTTATTTGACAGAGAGAGATAGCGAGAGAGGGAACACAAGCAGGGCGAGTGGGAGAGGGAGAAACAGGCTTTCTGCAGAGCAGGGAGCCCGACGTGGGGCTCGATCCCAGGAACCTAGGATCATGACCTGAGCCAAAGGTCGCTTAACCAACTGAGCCACCCAGGCGCCCCTATGAATTTTTTTTAATGGAGCCCTATCTAGTTTTCTACTCCAGAGGTTACAATTAATACTACCATGTTTGTATGAAATAACCTATATCAAAGCCAGTTTAAAAATAAATGAGCAAGTAGGGGCACCTGTGTGGCTCAGTTGGTTAAGCGTTTGCCTTTGGCTCAGGTCATGATCCCAGGGCTCTGGGATCGAGTCCTGCATTGGGCTCCTTGCTCAGCGGGGAGCCTGCTTCTCCCTCTCCCTGTGCTGCTCCCCCTACTTGCGCTCTCTTGCTCTCTCTGTCAAATAAATGAATACAATCTTAAAAAAAAACTTAAAAAAAATAAGCAAGCAAATATATACATTCATATAAACATAAAAATATCAATACAAACTTAATACAAATATTAATTCAAATGTAGTGATTAGTCCTGAGAATATGACATCACAACTGCAAATGTGATGTTATGTGAATGGGTATTTATGACTTGGGATAAAATTTCCTTCACAGTAAGATGATACAAATAGATTCATACATAGAAGTGAGGACACTGAGCTCTGGAAAATAGATGATAAGAATAGACTCTAGTAATGATGCAGACACTAATGTTGAAAATGCATCTGGAAAATTAAAGTTATTTCATGAAATATGAGGAGAAAAATCAATAAAGCTAAATTAACATATTTTTATAATACAGCTGTAGTTATTTTACTAAAGTGAAATTTTAAGTGCTACAAGTAGATATTTTACTAATTTGTCTGTATCCCTAAAACTTTTTATAATCCAGTTGACAAGAAATACTTTTTTAAAAGATTTTATTTATTTATTAGAGAGAGAGAGAGCATGGGGGTGGGATGGGGAGGGCAAAGGGAGAGGGAGAAGCCAAGTTCCTGCTGAGCAGGGATCCCAACATGGGGCTGGGTCCCAGGACCCTGAGATCATGACCTGAACCAAAGGCAGAAGCTTAATCGACTGAGCCACCAGGCCCCCCAACAAGAAAATCTTTTTAGTTTCTCCTTACTGAGGTCTCCTTATATTTGAGGATGTAACACGTGCTGATGACTGTAAGATCTGTATCTCTAGTCTCTTTCTCTTGAACTCCAGACTAAGACCTCTAAATATTTCCCAGATATCTCCACTGGCATGTTCCCTAAAAGACAAATGGTTAAGAGTGCAGATTAGGAGTGAAACAGACTGAGTTCAACTCCTGACTCCATCATTTACCACCTGTGTAACTTTGGACAAGTTACTTAGTTTCTCTGAGCCTGTTCCTTCTTTTGAAAAACGGGATAAAAATAGTACTGACCTATTGTGAAAATTAAATGAAATATATACCTAATGCACTTGGGTGAATGGAATCTAGTAAACAATCAACAGGATATATATTCCATTAAAAGAAACACACATATGTATCTCTTCAAAACCAGTAATTTTTTTTCTCATACTGTACCATAGCTGATAGCTCTTTTTCTGGACTTGTACATGAATTGTCTTTTTTTTTTTTCTGATTTTTTCTAGATTTTATTTATTTATTTGAGAGAAAGGGAGAGAGGGCCCACAAACAGAGGGAGAGGCAGAGGAAAAGGGACAAGCAGACTCCCTGCTGAGCATGGAGCCTGCCTCGGGCTCACTCACTGCAGGGCTCCCCAGGACTCTGAGATCATGACCTGAGCTGAAGTCAGATGTTCAATGGACTGAGCCACCCAGGAGCCCCTACCCAAACTGGTTTTAATGATGTTTTACAACTGTAGTCAAAGGTCAGCATGTATAAATATTATACAAAGAAACATATATTTGGAGTTCACTACATAATTCATTCCATTTATATTGCAATTTGGCAAAACAAAAAAATAAAAATATTTGTAGTCATTCAAGTGGCATTTGTCACATAACACCATATATAGTAATTTTGCATATGTCTTATCTTGAACACTAAATTATGATCTTCTTGATAAAACAAGACATTCTTATATCCTCTCTTCCATAACACCCATCACAACTTCTTACACAGAGTAGGTACTCAGTACATACCAGTTAAGTAAAAAAACAACAAAAAAATCTATCTTGTTCTTTTACAATAAAAAATGCAAAATTTTCAGGACGCCTGACTGGCTCAGTCAGTGGGAGCATGCGACTCTTGATCTCAGGGTTGTGGGTTCAGGCCCTGCATTGGGTGTAGAGATTCTTTAAAAATAAAATCTTAGGGCGCCTGGTGGTTCAGTTGGTTGAGCGGCTGCCTTCAGCTCAGGTCATAATCCTGGAGTCCCAGGATCGAGTCCTGCATCGGGCTTCCTGCTCGGCGGGAGGTCTGCTTCTCCCTCTGACCCTCCCCCCTCTCATGCTCTCTCTCTCTCATTCTCTCTCTCAAATAAATAAATAAATGAATCTTTAAAAATAAATAAATAAATAAAAATAAAATAAAATCTTAAAAATGCAAAATTTTCAATTTTAAATAATCTGCAGGCTCGGCGCCTGGGTGGCTCAGTTGGTTAAGCGACTGCCTCCGGCTCAGGTCATGATCCTGGAGTCCCTGGATCGAGTCCCGCATCGGGCTCCCTGCTCGGCAGGGAGCCTGCTTCTCCCTCTGACCCTCCCCCCTCTCATGTGCTTTCTGTCTCAGATAAATAAATAAAATCTTTAAAAAAAAAAAAAAAAATAATAATCTGCAGGCTCAAATATATCTTATTAGTCTTTGGGAGAATTATTATTATTTTTTTAACTAAGCTCTACGTCCAGGGTGGGGCTTGAACTCACCACCCTGAGATCAAGGGTTGCATGCTCTACTGATTGAGTGCACCTCAGGAGAATTAATTATTTAAATTCTCATTTCCTCTCTCTAGATTATTTCCTTTGATTCTAGACCAATTTTATACATGTTTCAGACCGATGCATTCTTGGTAACCTGACTGAATATATATTAAATCACCACAGGTTCCTATTATCTCAAAGTTTTCTAAAAATTTGGTCACTTGGAAACATCAGCTGTATTACTCATAAAAACAGATTTAAAAGTTATAGCAATGCCTTGGCAGGCTACTCTTTCTTCTCCTCTCGTTTTATTCCATATCTTCTGTTAAAAAATATTTGGTGGTATGGGCGCCTGGGTGGCTCAGTTGGTTAAGCAACTGCTTTCGGCTCAGGTCATGATCCTGGAGTCCCTGGATCGAGTCCCGCATCGGGCTCCCTGCTCGGCAGGGAGCCTGCTTCTCCCTCTGACCCTCCCCCCTCTCATGTGCTCTCTCTCTCTCTCTCATTCTCTCTGTCTTAAATAAATAAATAAAATCTTAAAAAAAATAAAATAAAATAAAATAATTTAGAAAAAAATATTTGGTGGTATATTTTGCAAAACAGTGAACTATTTAAATCAGAACTCTGTGAAGTTTTAAATCATTAACCTTCAAATTCAAGTATCTAAGATAAACTATTTAATATTAACACACTGAAAAAACACCAAAAGGCAGGAATAGAGTACAAAATTATGCTATGAATATAAGTAAGTCTAGAGTATACTTGAGAAAGGGAGGGATGGGGAAAAATAGGAAATGAGAAATTATGGAATCTTTGGTGGCATTCTTCCCTCATCCTCCTCACTCATTTGTCTTTCCTTTTTAACTGTTTAAATTCATTTGTCAAATAATCACTAACAACTTACTATAAGATAATTCATGAGGGGCACCTGGGTGGCTCAGTGGGTTAAGTGTCTGACTTCAGCTTAAGTTATAGTCTCAGGGTCCTGGGATTGAGCCCTATGCTGGGCTCCCCACTCAGCAGCGAGTCTGTTTGTCCTTCTCCCTTTCCCTCTGCTCCTCCCCCAGCCCCTGTTCATGTTCTCTCTGTCTCTCTCTCAAATAAATAAAAATCTTTTTTTAAAAAAAGATAATTCATGAAAAGTGTTTACCATGGTTACCAGTACATAGTAAGCACTTGGTAAAGGTAAATAAATGTTAGTGATTATTATTAATGTGTGCAACCTCCGCCCCCCATCTTTGCCTTTACCATGACCTCTTTTCCCAAATTTACATACAGGCAGGATGTGTGGTCAGGGCTAGGATAGAGAAGGATCATGCAGACTTTTTTTTAATTTAAGATTTTATATATTTATTTGTCAGAGAGAGAGCCCAAGCAGGGGTAGCAACAGGCGAGCAGGCAGAACAGGCAGAGGGAGAAGCAGGCTCCCTGCTGAGCAGGGAGCCTGATGCGGGACTTGATCCCAGGACTCTGGGATCATGACCTGAGCCGAAGGCAGTCGCTTAATTGACTGAGCCACCCAGGGGTCCCCAGACTTTTTTTTTTTAGTACTTAAGATCTGTCTGAATAATTTTTTTGAAATTGTGTCTTGAAATCACCCATTTCATGAAATCCACAGGAGCTGGTCCTTCTAGTCACTAAATGGCATGCTTCTTAAAGTTCCTCAATGAGGACAGTTAATGTCTAAAGACAATTTTTTATAAAAAGGCATTCTGTGGATATCCAAAAAACACTAGACAGGCCCGTGTATCTTTTTTCCCATTTATTTATTTTTAATTTTTAAATTTAATTTCAATTTAATTAACATACAGTGTATTAGTTGTTTCAGGAGTAGAATTTAGAGATTCATCAGTGGCATATAACACCCAGTGCTCATTACATCAAATGCCCTCCTTAATTCCTATCACCCAATTATCCCATCCCCCCCACCTACCTCCCCTCCAGCAACGCTGTTTGTTTCCTATGGTTAAGAGTCTCTTATCGTTTGCCTCCCTCTCTGTATTTATCTTAGTTTATTTTCCCTTCCCTTCCCCTATGTTCATCTGTTTGGTTTCTTAAATTCCACACATGAGTGAAATCATATGGCATTTGTCTTTCTCTGACTGACTTATTTCATTTAGCATAATACCCTCTAGTTCCATCCATGTCATTGCAAATGGCAAGATTTCATTCTTTTTGATGGCTGAGTAATATTCCATCATATATTTATATATATAAATACCACTTATAATATTCCATTATATTATATATGTATATATTCCATTATATATAAATACCACATTTTCTTTATCCATTCATCTGTCAATGGACATCTGTGCTCTTTCCAGATTTTGGCTACTGTGGACATTGCTGCTATAAAGATTGGGGTGCATGTGCCCCTTCTAATCTCTATTTTTGTATCCTTTGGATAAATGCCTAGTAGTACAATTGCTGGGTCCTAGGTAGTTCTATTTTTAACTTTTTGAGGCACCTCCATACTGTTCTCCAGAGTGGCTGCACCAGTTTGCATTCCCACCAACAGTGTAAGAGGGTTCCACATTCTCCTTATCCTCTCCAACATTTGTTGTTTCCTGGCTTGTTAATTTCAGCCATTCTGACTGGTGTGAGGTGGTATCTCATTGTGGTTTTGATTTGTCTAGCCAAGCCCGTGTATCTTATATTTATGTATTATCATAAATTATCTATAGTTTTAAGTATTTGAAAGTTGATACAATTCAGTTTTCTGTAGCAACAGATCTTACTTTTTTACAGTGCAGTGAGTAGTCATATATATGGCTTACATATTTTAGAATTGTTTATTTCATGTTGCTCTGAAACAGATTTTTACTTTTCTGTTGCAGAAGTGGGCCTCTTAATCTCCCACCCTCAATGTTATTAACTTTGGAGTGTCTTATTTGTGGATATAGAGTATGCTATAAGACTTTCAGTTAAACAAGGCAGATGAGACACATGTATTTATCTCTGTGGCATCATGAAGCTCCACTAAAATGCCAATAAAGGAATTTTTTAAAAGATATAAATGGAGAAGGACAAAGAGGAGAAGGAGAGGAGATGACAGCAGATAGATGGAGTCAACAAAACTGTGGAAGTTGGAAAGCCTTAGACGAGATGAGTGCTAAGCTAATTTAAGAAACTAGAGAAAGCTGAAACCTAAGGCTGGTGGTGATGGATTCAGTGCTTAAAGTTACTGGATATCTCTGAGGTTCAGGATGAAGGGAGGGCTTAAAAAAAAGAGGCTTAAAAATTGATCAAAAGTATATATTAGAAAAAAATTAGATCCCCCAAACCCCTTATCTATTCCAACAAAAGATTCAAGTTTTATTTTCTGGAGTAATTGAGACACCTTTCTAGGAAAAAAAAGCTCTAGCCTTGGAAACAATAGGCATAGCTGAGGGCTGGGGTGTGAACTTTAATGAAAATGAGGATTGAGTCTCTATGTACTAAATAGTAACTCCTCCCAACCCTCTTGACTTTCTGCTGCTTGGTTTCTAAGATATTATCAGCTGAGCAGGGGATTGGAGAATTCTGGAGAAGCTGACTAAGCACTAGTATAGAGCCCTATAGACACTGATATCTGGGATTCTCCTATTGAAAAAACTGCCCACTTACTCCCCAGTGAAGCTCAATAATCCAAAAGTCCTAACAATGGAGACAGAACTTCTTTTTTGTGCCTCACTCTTAAATATTTATGGCTAGCCAAATCCCTAAATATTTGAGGAAAGTTCTAAAACGAAACACAGACAAACCATAAGAGACTCTTAACTATAGGAAACAAACTGAGGGTTGCTGGAGGGGAGCTGGGTGGAGGAATGGGGTAACTGGGTGATGGGCATTAAGGAGGGCACTTGGTGTAATGAGCACTGGGTGTTACATGCAACTGATGAATCACTAAACTGTACCTCTGAAGCTAATAATACACTCTATGCTAATTAAGTGATTTTATTTTTTTAAGATTTTTATTTATTTGTGAGAGTGACAGAGAGAGAACATGGGTGGGGAGGGGGCCGGGGAGCGGGCGGGGGGAAGAGGGAGAAGCAGACTCCCCGCTGAGCAGGGAGCCTGATGCAGGGCTTGATCCTGGGACTCTAGGATCATGACCTGAGCCAAAGGCAGATGCCTAATGAACTGAGCCACCCAGGTGCCCCTAATTAATTGATTTTAAATAAAATTTTAAAAAATGAAACACAGAAACCAAAACTACAAAAGTAACAAAAGTCAAAGCAAAAAGAAACAAAACCACCCACTATAATCAATATCTTTTCAGAGATATGAGAAGATACTACATTTGAGACATAAGAACAGTATTCTGTAAAACTGAACTTTCAAGGAATGAGAAAGAACATCTAGAAATTAAAATATTATCATAGTAATTTAAAATCAATAGAAGAATAAAAATCTGTTAAGCGTCTGCCTTCGGCTCAGGTCATGATCCCAGGGTCCTCGGATCGAGCCCCACATCGGGCTCCCCGCTCTGCGGGAAGCCTGCTTCTCCCTCTCCCACTCCCCCTGCTTGTGTTCCACCTCTCACTGTGTCTCTCTCTGTCAAATAAATAAATAAAATCTTAAAAAAAAAAGAATAAAAATTTAAAATTCAAGAGCTCTCCTAGAGAGTAGAATAGAAAGAAAAAGAAGTGGAAAATAGAGTAAAGATTGAGACAATTCAAGGATTCAGTAGTGGAGGGGCAAATTAGACCAACAGAAGTTCCAGAAAGGCAACACAGAAAAAGTAGAAGGGAAGAAATTACTAAAGGAATAATATAAGAGAAATTCTTAGCACCGTAATATATAAGTATCCAGATTGAAAAGGTTTTTTTTTTTTAAAGAAAAGGTCTACCAAGTTTCCAGAATAGTGAATGAGAAAATGATTCTCAGTAATGTACATTATAGTGGAATTTCAGAAGATGGAATAAAGAGAAGATTTTAAAGCTTCCAGAGGGAAAAAAACAGGTCATATACAAAGGATCACAAATAATATTAGGAACAAAATTCTAAACTGTACCCCCAGAATCTAGAAGACAAGTTTTTAGGGAAAATAATTTCCAACTGTGGTAGCATAAATAATGCCTCCCCACAAAGATGTCCTTATCCTAATCCTTGGACCTGTGACTATGTTACCTTACATGGTAAAAGGAATTTTGCAGATGTGATTAAGTTAAGGATCTTGATATGGGGTGATTCTCCTGGATTCTGGGTGGGCCCAATATAATCAAAAAGGTCCTTATAAGGAAAATCAAAGTAAGAAAAAGAGATGTGAAAACTGAAGCAGAGGTTGGAGTAATATGGTTTGAAGATACAGGAAGGAGCTATGAGCTAAGGAATGCAGGCAGCCTGTAGAAATAGGAAAAGGCAAAGAAAAAGATTGTCCTCTATAGCCTCCAGAAGGAACCAGCCATGCCAACACCTTGACTTTAGTCCATTGAAACTCAATTCAGATTTCTGATCCAGAGAGAATAAATTTGTGTTGTTTTCAGCCACTGAGTTTGGGATAATTTGGTACAGTAGCAATAGGACACCTAATACATCAACCTAGAACTCTGTATCTGTTGAACTAACACTCAGATAAGAGATTAGAACAAGGGGCGCCCGGGTGGGTCAGTCGTTAAGCGTCTGCCTTCGGCTCAGGTCATGATCGTAGGGTCCTGGGATTGAGCCCCGCATCGGGCTCCCTGCTCCGCGGGAAGCCTGCTTCTCCCTCTCCCACTCCCCCTGCTTGTGTTCCTGCTCTCGCTGTCTCTCAGTCAAATAAATAAATAAAAAATCTTAAAAAAAAGAGATTAGAACGAAGTGTTTTCAGACATTCAAGAGCTCAAAAAAGGTACCGTCTTTCTCAAGATATTACTGGAGGATATTTGTCCACCAAAATGAGGGAGTTAAAGTGCAAGTGAGGGAAACATAGTGTACATAAAATGGGATCCAACACAAGAGAAAGGCAAAAGCAATTTTCAGGATAAAGGTGTGGGGATAAGCCAGGAAGGCAGCTATTCAGAAAGACTAAACCAGTTCACATTGGAACAGAAGGACAAATATCCCCATTAGAGACATCTTTAATTTTTAAAAAAATGAAAGTTATAGATAACCTGATGTATTTGAACACACAGGAGATGTGGAGATTTCTTGGAAAAACCTATTTGGGGATGAGTAAGTCATAGATGCATAAAAAAGTCCTAAGCAAATAAAAATTAAATTAATTTGTCAAAACAAAATTTTTAGAGGAAAGGAAATGTAACAACATACTCAATACTTGGTTAAACTCTGAATAATGTTTATAAAGTCATAGTAACATCATCACTGAATATAGATTTCACCAAAACTTTTGGAAGGAGGGGAAGTGTGTGTTTATGGGTGCAGAACAGCCAACCTGCCACCTTTCATAATAGAGAGTTACTAGATAAAAACATGGTAGTAAATGCTATAGGGAACAGCTAAAACTGTTTAAAGTTACTGCTCTTCAAGAGTGAGAATCAGGAATGGAGAGGGATAGGATAGAGGACTGTTGTTTTTTTGCTGTGCTATTTTTTTTTTTTTTTTAAAGATTTTATTTATTTATTTGAGAGAGAGAATGAGATAGAGCATGAGAGGGGGAGGGTCAGAGGGAGAAGCAGGCTCCCTGCTGAGCAGGGAGCCCGATGCGGGACTCGATCCCGGGACTCCAGGATCATGACCTGAGCCGAAGGCAGTCGCTTAACCAACTGAGCCACCCAGGCGCCCTGCTGTGCTATTTTTAAAAGATCTCTGTGCAAGGTATCAATTTAGTAAAATTAAAATTTTAGTTTAAAGATGAGTTATTCTTATGAACAATGCATTTTTGTGCTTAGCTTAATTCCTCTGAGATGCATTGTGTGCATGTTCTAATCTAAAAATCACAATTCTTAAGACCAGGTAAAAATCCTCTTATATATACAGTAGCATATTTGCCACTTACTCAATTCTTGAGGAACACAAATAAAAATCCTCACCACAACCTGTAGGGCTTGTTGAACTCTCTAATCTCGTTGCATGCCACTGGTTCCTTTGCTTATTACGCTCTACATACACTGTCCTGTTTCATTTCTTTGTTCAAACAAGCAAAGCACCTTTCCTGATGACCTGCCCACAGTCTATTCATTTTGCTTTGAAGGTTATTCCCTCAATCTTCTCCTGGTTGGCTCCTTATCTTTCAAGGCTCAGCTTAAATGTCACTATTGCAGAGCTTTTCCTGACCATTGAATTTAAAGGAGGTCTCCACACCACCCCCAGTCTTCTCGTTATTCTCTGTTTTGCTCTGTTTTTTATTGCATTTTACCACAATTTGTAAAAACATACTTGTATACATGTTTGTGTGTTTTCACTAAACTCTAAGCTGTCTAGTGCATCTGTGTGTAGCAGAGGAACTTGGACATTGTAAGTGCTCAATAAATATATTTTTTATATATTTTTTAAGATTTTATTTATTTGTCAGAGAGAGAGAGCACGCACACAAGCAGGAGGAGTGGCAGGCAGAGGGAGAGGGAGAAGCAGGCTTCCCACTGAGCAAGGAGCCTGATCTGATGCGGGACTCGATCCCAGGACCCTGGGATCAAGCCCTGAGCTGAAGGCAGGCGCTTGACTGACTGAGCCACCCAAGCGTCTCTCAATAAATATTTTTAAATTAATTTCTTATTAAGTGATTTATCCACGTCTCTGACATTTATGAACAATGACGTGTTATGTTCTGTAGTTTTTGCTGTATGTTAGCAATAACTAGATAAAGAGAATTAAATACAAACAAAATAAAATTCAGACCTTTTGAAAACTTGAGTTCTTTTTTTTAAGATTTTATTTATTAGAGAGAGAGAGAGTGGGCGAGAGAGAGAGAGAGAGAGAGCATGAGCCAGGGGAAGGGCAGAGAAACAGCCTCCCCACTGAGCAGGGAGCCCGATGCAGAACTCGATCTCAGAACTCTGGGATCATGACCTGAGCCAAAGGCAGATGCTTAACCCACTGAGCCACCCAGGCACCCGAAACTTGAGTTCTTGAAAAACATTAAAACCTTAATATCTTTGGTTCATCTAAACGCTGGCCTCCTCATATACAATGGATTCTAAGCAATGTCTGGTATTATGTTTTACTCAGTACAGTCTCCTTTAATCAAGCATTATATCATTTGTAGTTAAGCTGATTATGATAATTTTATACAACAAGGGGTTAATTAACATCACTGATCCACACAGGAGGCACATACCCATATAATCAGGATCACATAAATGTCTTTTCCTTCTTCTAAAAATACATGGTAATGAGATGTATAACTTAGTCTTGTAGTCACTATAATAGAATTAAATGCTTCATTTAGGTAACTTGTTCCATACTCAATTGGATTTTACTTAAAGAGAGCATTTCATGGTTTTTGATCTTTGTCTTTGTAGCCTGGGAAGGGATGTGAAGTGAAATTCACGAAGGTTCGTTTTCATTATTACAGTAATATTGTAGCTTTCATATGATTTCTAGTGTAATTTTTATGAGTAGTAATTTCATGATCAGATTTGTAAAAATCTTACAATTTAAGCCTAATAAAAAGAGATCAGACATGTAATATGTCTACCACAGTGCTTGGCACATTAGGAGCATTTAATAAAAATTAGGGGTTTTTTCTCTGACTCTGATAATTCAAGTAGTGGTGCAGCCAACTCATTCATTACAGTCCATTAAAACCCAATTTTATACTTGTATAGTGTTTTTTTAACCTTAGCCTAAGACTTTGGTCTGATTTATTTGAACTCATTGTTTCTGTTTCTTAATATTTTCTTTCATATCTTTTTTTTGGTATATTTTTGAATCCTGATTTTATCAGCTGTCTTGTACACCCTTAGGTAAATTAAGTCCTTTCTTTTCTTTTTAAGATTTTATTTATTTGACACAGAGAGAGAGACAGCTAGAGAGGAAACACAAGCAGGGGGAGTGGGAGAGGGAGATGCAGGCTTCCCGCTGAGCAAGGAGCCCGATGTGGGGGTTCGATGCGGGGCTCCATCCCAAGACCCTGGGATCATGACCTCAGCCCCCTGGGATCATGACCTCAGCCGAAGGCAGACGCTTAACGACTGAGCCACCCAGGCACCCCAATGAAGTCCTTTCTTTTACTCACTAGGATCTTGAAGAAACTAGGTAGCCTAATCTGAATTTTTTAAACACTGTTAAAATAAAAATATCAATTAATAAACCATAGAAGAGGAAAAAGATCTTTTTTGTCCTCTGCCTTTCTAGATTCTCTACCTAGGGCCTTACAAATTAGACTGGCAAAAAAAAAACAGATTAACGAGAGAAAAACTAACAGAAGTTTATTAATATGTGCATCATGCATAGCACATGGGAGTACTCAATGATGAGTAACTGAAAGGGGTGGTTAGAACTTGAGTTTATACAGCATCTTAACAAAAGAACAATTTTTATATTAGTGACAAGACAAAGGAAAAAGACTTGAGTTTCCTGGGTGGCAAACTGGGGGAAGGTAAAGATAAAATGGACCATAAAGGCGAGTTAGTAGTTTGTTATGTAGATTCCTATAGTGCTGACTTCAGGCTTATAAAGGTGTAGAATTGTCTCTGGTGGTTAATTTCTGTCCTTCCTGGTACAAAGGGGAGGGTATCTTTACAACTACTTTTAGGCATAAAGGGGAAGGCAGAGAGTTTTTCTTGTATCCGCTCTGTCAATCAACAAAAGACAAAACTGCAAGCTGCAAAATAAAATATGTGTGTTTTTTTGGGGTTTTAGGAATTGCAATCCGGGAGACAGATTCGCAGAATCGAAAACATGCTCCAAAGAGACAAAGGAGGTTAGAGTTTTTAAAGAGGAAACAGGGGATTTACATAAGTTGTTTTGAAGAAAAAGTGATTGGTGCTGGTTTCTCTACAATTACACTAATCTGTATGTGATTGGTTGCTAAGGCTAGTGTTAGGCAGAAAGTCCCATTATGTCCATTTTAACATATAGCAGATGCCTTGGCTTTTAGCTGAGTTCAGCAAAAATTCCAAGAATTTGAGACAGAAGATGTGCATAAGCCCCATCTCAATGTCCTCCCGGCTCCATTTTAAATAACTCTTTTAGCAATGGTTATTCCATTTTATTCTCTCTGCTGTCAGCTTCTTTTCAATTGCCATCAACTTGAAATAATTCTCATGTCAAAGTGCATTTTTTGGGGTGGCATGTTCTGCTACCCTTTAAAATTAAACCATTTTCTTTATGGTTCTCTAAAAAATTGACTCTATTATAGTATAATTTTAATCCAAGATTTGACCAGTGTAGCCAAGAAATAGTTATTTCGGTATCCCTAAAAGTAAGACAGTTGTATCAATAACATTTTGGAGGTGCAAAAAGAAAAGGAGAGTCAAGTTTTGGCAACTTTTCAAGAACACAAGGGATCCACAAAGCAGAGATTAAAAACAAATGTTTTATAGCATGTGACTTCTCAGCTTTGATATTTACTATAATAATAAAGAAAAGATAGACACAAACCTTTCAGGAATGATGACAAATTAAAGAAATCTAAACACAAGTTAGGCGGCTCGAAGATTCTACACTGTGCTGTGTTTGAAAGGATTAAGAAGAAACACTTCTGATTTATCTTCCTTTAAAAGTTATATTGCTGTTATTGCTTTATATTATAAAGCATATGCCATTATTGTAGGCTTATCATTAAAGGATAACTCAGCATAGTATAGGAGAGCACTTACCAGGCATCTGGGAGGTTGGGTTTTTTTTTTTTTTTAATTTTATTTATTTGACATAGAGACAGAGAGAGAGGGAACACAAGCAGGGGGAGTAGGAGAGGGAGAAGCAGGCTTCCGGCTGAGGAGGGAGCCCGATGCGGGGCTCGATTCCAGGACCCTGGGATCATGACCTGAGCTGAAGGCGGACGCTTAACCATTTGAGCCACCCAGGCGCCCCTGGAAGGTTGGGTTTAACCCTTTACTCTGCTATTACAGTATTGGGAAAAATCACAATCTATTTGAACCTCCGTTTCTTGTCCTTAAGATAAAAAGAATGGATTCCATGGTTTCTTAATTCTAAAAGTCCGCGAACCATTTGTCAGCCAATGAACAAAATATATACTCTATTATTGGAACAGAAAAGGAACTATGTTTTAATTATCTCTAATCCCCACAGGGCCTAGCATGGTACCTAATAATTTAACTCTTTTTAGTTCAATAAACATTTATTGAGTATTGTCTAGGTTCCAGGGACAGCACTGAATCCTGGGAATTCAGAGATGAGGTAGACATGGTCTCTACCTTTTAGGATTTTACAGTCCAGAGGAAGTAAAAAGTATATAAGTAACTTAAACATCAAGAATTATGACCGAGGTAGGCAAAGTAGTATTTTACATAATGGACATAACTTACAAGGGTCAGAGAAAGGCTTCCTGGAGGAAATTGCACCTCTGCTGAATCTTGAAGGATTAGTTATCCATAATGATGGAGAGGCAGAGAAAATAGTAAGAGCAGAAACAAAACATACAAAAAGAATATGAATAAATTAATATGGTATACATTCATTACAGTTTCTTCCTAAATTACTTAAAAAATCGAATAGCTCTTCAGTTATATAAAATAATTAAGAGACCACGCTTATGATAGGGATAACTAATGCTACTTTATTTTCCATATTTCCTTCAGATTCTCAGCAATAGTTCCATCTTTATTTTATCTGGGAAGGGACATATGATTTTTTTTTTCTAAAATGTATGTCAGGATACCTGGGTTTCATATGATGAAAAATTCTGAAATATTTTGAAAGAGAAAAAAACAAAGAAAAAAGGATTACTAGGCATCTGATGGAAGGCTAGGCATTGTTTAGCACATGCATCCTGGTTATCCGATGCTATGCTATCTGTGCCTTTCACTGGATTAAAATAAACCCTGGGGGCACCTGGGTGGCTCAGTCGTTAAGCGTCTACCTTTGGCTCAGGTCAAGATCCCAGGGTCCTGGGACCGAGCCCCGCATCCGGCTCCCTGCTCAGCGGGGAGCCTGCTCCTCCCTCTGCCTGCTGCACCCTCTGCTTGTGCTCTCTCTCTGTCAAATAAATAAATAAAATCTTTAAAAATAAATAAATAAAATGAACCCTGGAAATCTTGCCTCAGTCCACTGGTATGCTCTGAAAGTTATCTAAGTGATGTCAGCTCAGAAGCCTGAACCCCGAAGTCTATTCTTTGGAGTGGCAATCATGTGAGGTACCTGGTATGGTCCCTCTCCATGAGGCTCTGAGATTGTTCTTTGTTGAAGATGCAAATTCTGGCCTGTAGTTTACAGTAGAACCTTCAGGTAAGCTTTAGAGTAAAACAAGAACATTAAGAGATTTAATGGCTGTGGTCAATTTATTACTATTGCCAATTCTATATATTGCCAATCCTCAGTAGAGAGAGGCAAAACTCTATATTGGAGTACAGTATATAATTATTTCATCAGAGTTTTGATGAGGGTTACCCCTGAAGGTAAAACAGTATTATACACAGAAAGGGCACTGACAAATCACCAGGGACTTCCCATAAAGCATACAATTTCTAAAATGTTTATATTAATAATATTTTACCAGAAAATCCTAATTTAGGGATGGCCGTGTCCCTTCTGACCTAACAACTCTTCCCATGCAACTTTACAGTAGGAACACATAAACAATCCTAGTTATTTCCAGTATCTCTCTTTATAAGGAGACAGAGCAAATCTTTGTGATTCCAAAGGCCCTCTGAGAAATCTTAGTGGTTTTACACATAAAAGTTTTTACTGTTAGTTTTAAAATATATCCTGAAAATTTTATTTGTTTGAAATTCAGGAACTGATTTTGGGAAGGCAAAACCAAAGGGTTGTCAGAAGAGATCTGTGCACTTGACTGGATCATGAGTGACTAAGAAACAATACTTACCTATTTAATCAAGGCACAGCAGCCCCCCCCATTCACAGGGAATGCATTCCAAGACCCCCAAGTGGATGCCTGAAACTGCAGATAGTACCAAACCTTATATATACTGTTTTTCATACCTATACACACATGATAAAGTTTAATTTATAAATTAGGCACAATAAGAGATTAACAATCATAACTAAAAATATAACAATATACTGTAATAAAAGTTATGTGAATGTGGTCTCTCTTTCTCTCTCTCAAAATATCATATTATACTGTACCCACACTTGTGATGATATGAGATGATAAAATACCTATGTGATAGGATGAAGCAAGGTGACTGATCTAGGCATTTTGATGTAGTGTGTTAAGCTACTATTGACTTTCTGATGATAGAAGTCAGGAGGAAGATCTTCTGTTTCTTGGACTGCAGATTGAGTGGGGTAACTGAAATCCCGGAAAGAGAAACAGCTAATAAGGGGGTTGGGGGTGTGTGTGTGTGTTCCTGTACAAATAAAGCATTTGAAAAGAAACACAAAGCTAACACTATTGTTTAAGTGAAGAGCCTATTTTCTATGGGGTTTTTCCCCCTTAAATAATCAGGTACATAATAAAGGCAACTTAAATCATAGAAAATTATTCTTGTGAGACACAGAATCTCTGCTACCTAGGCAGATTGCATGTAAAGAACAACCTTTTGTGTTGTAGGTAGAAGAATTAATTACTAAATAAAGAAAGCAGGACCATCTAAACTGAGGGGGTACTGTAAACATTTGAATATATTTCATAGCTGCATTTCAGACTCAGGTATTATAAGCCAAAGCAAATAAAATTCTTTCTAAGTTCTGTCATTTTTTTATACTCTTTCATGTTCTTTTAGATAATCTGTGAGATCAAAATGATTTTCATAACAATACTGAGATATTATCTGTCTTTTTGACTCTCTTCCTCTCATGAGTATACAGTGGAATTTTCCAGAGGCTATGTGATGTGTGAAATGCAGTGGATTAAATGCAAAAGATACAAATATCTGGCTTTCTTCCGTTACCCCAGATAGTAAACAATGCTATTCCTTCCATGAAAATATTTGTTTGGGAAAAAAAGCTATTTTCATAAAAAACAGGTCACTTACGTTAACATGCAATGTGCTCATCATTGCTACTTTCCAATGAATCAATAAATATTTTAAAATTTTCTCTTTTATCTTGAAGATGGTAAATATCAACAGTTTAACATACATTATAATCTACATAAACAAAAGCTCTTCGAGGTTCTTGGTAATTTTTGATAGTATAAAAGGGTCTGAAAACGAAAAAGCTACTTTAGACAAAAACTGTTCTTTTTCCTTGAAAAAAGAAAGCACATATAGTATTGTAATTGTCACTGTTACTCTTTGAAGAGCCTCAACTACCATATTAACTATAACTTTATTTTATTTTTTTAAATTATAACTTTAGATCAAAGTGACTAACTTCTATTTTAAAGAGAAAAGTGAAGGATGGAAAACAGAACTATATGGCATATACAAACATTTTTACAGACTAGCAGGGCTTAAGAATACACATGACCAAACTTCCCATAGCCATACAAATCCTTTTTATAACTTCCTAAAGTGGCAAAAGTGAATACATTATACAACTCCAAGATATAGCTTCCCTATAGCATTTCAAAATAAAATGCAAAATATATAAAACATTATATTGGAATTATGCTTAGTCTAAACCAATGTTTCAATATTCTGTTTTACTTCGAAAGCATCTAGTGGTGCAATGATTAGGCATCCATTAACTCAATTTAATGTCAGTCCACAATTTTAAGTTGTTTAAAGATCTTGAAAATTATCTTCAAGCTGGCATACTACAAAGCATATTTGCAGCTGAAATAAAGTTTGTCAGAATACTGATTTAATGTAGTTGAAAACATTTACATTTTTCGTAACTATAAACATTTTTGTGGGTAATGTTAACTTATTTGATCAGTAAGCCTGTGTAAGTTTAGGAAAAACACACTTAAGTAAAATAAAAAGACTTACTTGCCAAAATTTTACATTAATTATGTAATCTTGGGTCCTTAAAACATTTCTGGATCAGTTTCTGCAAGAAGATGCTTTACTAAAGTCCAGCACATTTAAAATATTAGAAATTCAATTTTCTGATTTTCTGGGAATTTAAGAATATTCACTTTATATGTGTGCTTATTTTCTCTCTCTCTGCTAATCAGAACAGTGCTTCTTTAATATCTTCTAGATACAGGAAAAGATTTCACAGACACAACCAGAGGTAAAGGTCTTTCTGAATTACAGAGTATTTTGGAATATTTTTTTCTTCATATTTTAATAAATATTCATAGTTTATTCTTGTTGGGCAGAAAATTGGGATTATGCTTATGTTTTATTATTTAACCATGATCTTTCTACATTTATTATGAGACTGTAGTGTTTCACCGTATCATTAATTCATGAAAATCGTTATCAAGAAAGGCGTAGCAGCATATCCCTCCTCAAAAAGACAATTACCCAAGCTACAAGATTTAAAGGAACAGTCCAGTAGAAATACGCCTTAAGAGGTTTTTTTTCAGCTTATGTTCTAGGCCTAATTCACCTCTAATCCTTTTCCTCTTTATTTTCTTCTCACAGCTTCCTTTCTGTATGTAATCAGGCATGGGAAAACACAAATATGAACTAAAGTGAGATTTTAAGTAGGAAATACAGAAAATATTAGAATGAAATAAAGCATCTTAGTAATGGTGGTAGGAGAAAAAAAGGGAGTCTTGAGAAATTACCTCCCGGGTACTTGACTACTTCAGTGTAATGTATCTGTGGTGTTTATTCATGCTAATGTATAACTTTACATTTCATCGTAATTTAAATTTATCATAATTTTACATTTTAAAGGGCTCAATGGATGAGTTCAATGAATTATAGATGCAGGCTTCAGGCCCTAGTGCCTCTATTTTACATACAGTGCTTACTAGTGAAGGCAACCGACTTTTTGCAGCTTCCAAGAGACCCTGTTGGGCTCTGGCTTCCTGAGAACTAGTTTGAAGAGCCTATGCTAATGAGTCATCTTGAAAAGGCTCTTTTTTTTTCACAGGCTCTCAACAGACTTGAGGTAAAACCATAGCTCAAACGAATATTGGCAAAACAGGGTAGCAAATAGAGTCCCAAACTCCTGTATCATTCAAAAGATGTGTGGTACCCAAGCAATAACGCCAGCACAGCGCTTAGGTATGAGGTTTCACCATTATTTTCTAAATACCTTTGGAAAAAAGTAAATCTGGCAAGTCCCACCTTCCTATTGTGACGGCCCGGTGAACTCATACACACATCACGTTTCTGGCACGTAGGCCATTTGCACCCTTCGGCTCCACCCCCGCCGCCCGCGCGCCACACCCCCCGGTTCCCACCGCCCTCTGGCGCCCTGGTCGACTTCCGCCATCCCCACCGAGCGCGGCCGCTGCAGCCCACGTGGCCTCCGCTACGTCACATCCGGCCCTTGCGATTCGGGGCTGGGAACCCGCGCGATGAAGTGCGTATTTGTTACTGTAGGGACCACCAGCTTTGACGACCTCGTTGCGTGTGTCTCGGCGCACGACACGCTGCAAGTGAGTGGGGGAGGCGGGCGTGCGGGCGCGTGGCGGCTTCGTTCGCCGCTCGCCGCCGCTAGCCTTACCACTAGCCTCGGTAACCTTGCCTGACCGCAGCGCTCGGGAAGAACCCCTCACAGCTCTACCTCAGGTGCCGCCGCCCCTTTGCTGGCTCCTCCCCGCGCTCGGCTGGGCCCTCCTCCAGCTCCCCCTCTCCTTAGCGTCCTCCGCCTCCTCTTCCCGCTTCCCCGCCGCCCTCCGGGCCGCTCCTCCCCATCCTTTCTCCGGCTCCTCCTTTCCCCGGCTTTTCCCTTCCGACTCTCCGCCTCCGCCTCTCCTTCCTCGTGCTTCGCCCCTCCTTCCCGCTGCTCCGCCTCTCCGAGTGGGGCTCCTCGGCCCGGGCCAGCCTCCAGCCGCTCCTCAGGCCCTCTCGGGGTCGCGTGGTCGGCGTCAGACGCCTCGGCGAGCTCTGCCTGGCCCGGCCCGGCTCGATCCGGCCGGTCCCACTCAGCGCGCCGTCCCCGCCCTGCCCCCACCGCGCTCGGGCGAGCCCGCGCCTCGCGGTCTCGTCAGGCGTCCTCGAGGCGGGCGTTCTCCGGCGGCGGTTGCTGCGGCGGCTCCTCCGGGCCGGTGGTTCGCGCAGCTTCAGCCCTGAGGCGGATTGGGGCCGTTTCTTCGTCTCCCCTCTAGTTTTTGACGCCTTCCTCAGGGTCTCGCGTGGTCTTCTGCCTGTGGCGTGGCCGGTTCTTTCAACGGCTTGGTGAGCAGGGTCGCGTAGATCTTACCGGTAGGACTCGTGAGGTACCTTGTCGGGGCCCGGTACGGGGGTAAAGCGTCATTCTGGAAAAGTAAAATCGGCCGCAGGTAGAAGATTTTGCGGCCCGCGCTGCGGTCTGAACACCGGCTTTAGGGTTTGTTGTTTTTACAGTACCCTGTTTAAAAGTCCCGCTTTTTCTTTCTTTCTTTTTTTTTTTTTTTCCCTTTTCAGATCATCAAGAGCCTGGGCTACAACCGACTTGTCCTTCAGATAGGTAGAGGAAAGGTGGTACCTGAACCATTCAGTACTGAGTCATTTGCTCTGGATGTTTACAGGTACAAGGATTCATTGAAAGAAGATCTTCAGAAAGCAGATCTTGTTATTAGTCACGCAGGTAAAGTGCCTTAGAATACCACAGTTGGGTTTTTGGTAGTAAGAACAGAAACTTGAAATTTTTGAGGTAAAGTAAAATCACTAGAGTAACGCACTGTAGCCTTTTGAGTATAATACTTATTTGAATATACCTGTTGAGAACATTACTAGAGAACTTATTTCTGGGTGATACGAGGAAATTAACAACATAGACTAACTTTCTAAAGAAAGAAACTCCAAACACGGGCAAAATAATTTACCCAACGTCGTGCGTAAAGAGTTACCAAATTTGAAATTAGTATTTGGGCTTAGATTTGCAGGAATGTTCAGCCAGCTTATTGGTTGGATTGGACATGGAGAAATTGGCTTTGGAAGTTTTTTTTATATTTTAAATGGGAGTATGAAATGAATGCAGTCAAAAATATTTTTTAACCACATGTTGTGTAAATCATTGCCTGCTCTTCAAAAACCATCCTGATCTAGTCAGACTGCCGGTACCGTCACAAGAACTGTTTTGGGGGAGCATTGCAGTTTCGATTGCCGGATAAGTGAGGGAAGAAGCTTCTTAGTTCTTAAGAGGTCTAGTTTGAAGGGAGAAAAGTTACTAGAAGTAAACATTACCAACAGATTAGTGATTAGAAATGTATAGGATAATAGTTAATAGTTTTTTGTACCGTTCTGTGTGCTTTGTGTATATAAGTCATTGAATCCTCCCAGACCTATGAGCTAAGTATTTTTAGTATTCCCATTTTACAGATGAAGAAACAGAGACACAGATTAACTGTACTTCTCCAGTCAAGTTAGTAGATAAAAGTCTTGGTGTTAGAGTCTGTCCTACCTACTACTCTAAACTAGTCAACCCAAAAAGGTTTGTCTACTTATCAGTCTCCTCACTCCCATTTACTTTTTTATTTTTTATTAACTTATTTTTAAGATTTTATTTATTTGAGACAGCACGAACTGCGGAGAGGGGTAGAGGGAGAAGCAGACTCCCCACCCGGCAGGGAGCCTGATGCCAGGCTCCATCCCAGGACCCCGAGATCATGACCTGTGCCCAAGGCAGGCTTTTCACAGACTGAGTCGCTCAGGCGCCCTTCTCACTCCCATTTAAAATACCTAAACGATTTTAGATTTTAGAGCTGAATTGACCCAAATATTGTATATATGCACATTTATGGAGACTTATTCTTGACATTTTGGGGATGGTACCTCACAAGCAGCCTTATAAGGATGGTCAGAGTTTTTCTTTTTGGTGCCTGTCACTATTGAAGACTTGCTTTTTCCACTTGTGTTTGAATAGAAGTGCAGTACAGTTTCACGTGTAGTATGTTGAACTTAAATCTTAATTGAATTCAAGGCTCATGCCCAGGGCATACTAGTAGAGAGCAAGTGGCAAAGCACTGAATCGTAGGTCATAATATTGTTGGCAGTGGTAAAGAATGTATTTTTCAAGTCAAGTTTATAACATAATATAGAGAAGTGGTCACTACACTTTGGTCATTTGAATGTATAATTAAAAGGCCTGGTTTGTAGTTCTGCCAGCTAAGTTTATCATCTTCAGTTCTGTCTATAAGGCTTGGTGGAGCACCTTAGCTTTTTTTTTTTTTTTTTTTTTAAACTTAACAATTTTGATTTAGGTGCAGGAAGCTGTTTGGAGACTCTGGAAAAAAGAAAGCCCCTTGTAGTGGTTGTAAACGAAAAGTTGATGAACAATCATCAGTTGGAATTGGCAAAGCAGCTACACAAAGACGGGCATCTCCTCTACTGTACCTGCAGGTATACTACAGACTGATAATTTGACCTCTTGCATTAAATCCTCCCTAGCTATTCTTATCCACCTACCTAACTTGTCTGTCTTTTCAACCTCTTACATTCTCCTGCTTATCAAACATACTTTGATTTTTCTCACCTGTAAAGCCCTCTTATTTGTCTAATGCTGTGAGTGTGATCTCTGTTATATTTCTTTCTGTGTCTGCGTGTTTCATTTCATGTGAATATCTGTGTGTGTACGCATGTATGTAAGTTCCATCCGGTGCGCAAGTCTCTGAGAATATAATTTTTGAGTTCATTAGATTTTCATTATTCAAGGAAGGCATTTGCTGATTTTTTATAATTAAGGTTTTGCCTTCAGTAAATCCATTGGGATCCCTAAGTGAAATTTACTCACTAAACTAGACCTGATATGTCATAGGCATTGTTTTTAAGTGCTTGTGGATACAGTGATAAACATGAGGTAAAGCCCCTGCTCTCTTGATACTTACGTTCTAGTAGGGGGACATAGTTAACCGTTCATAAATAAACGATGAAGATAATTTCACGTGGTGAAATGTGTTAAGAAAATAAGGCAGGGTGTGATATAATAGCTGGGAGTGAAGATAGATTGGTCAGGGAAGGCATGACTGAGTATATGACATTTGAGCTGAGACCTAAATGACAAGAGCTAGTCATGTGAAGCTCTAGAGGAAGAAGGAAAAGCAGTAACTGCAAAGGTCCTAAGTTAGGAAAGAGCTTGGAGTTTGTTTTGTTTGAGGAACAGAGGGAAGGTTAAGTGTGGCAGGAGTATGGCGAGCAAGGGAGAAGATAGTATAAGATGAGACTGGGTGGGGATAGCTCAGGTAAGAGTTCTGATTTTATTCTGTGTTTAGTGAGAAGCCATTAAAGTATTTTCAGCAAAGGAATTACTATGGTAAGGAGTATTATTTTCTAGAAGTATATTAAAATTCAACAAGAACTGGTCAACATCACTGTAGAAGGATGAAGAAAATTGCTGGTTGGTTTTCTATTAATTCTTCTTGAGACACTAGAAGCTTGCAAAAGGGTCAGGTCAGTAATTCCCAATTATTTGACTTTAAAAGCTATCCTAGTTTGATGTTTTAAAAAGTAAAGACCTTATAGAAGTATTATAAAATATATTTTTTATGTTATAATAAATTGAAATTAATTTTCAAGTGGAAAACCTTAGAAGACACTGGCTAGAACATAAAAGGCTTGTCTTTTAACCTCACTGCGTCTGTCTCTTAGGCACTCAGTAAATACTTGTTCTTTCATTAAATATTTATTGAGCACCTACTATGTGCCAGGCATTATTCTAGGTACTTGTCATGTATTGGTGAACAAAACAGACAATTCTGTTCTCAATGAGAGGAGACAAATTCATTGATTGTTTCAGGAACAATTGTTGGTGTCCTAATCCCTATATGATGGAGGAGAGGAAAGATCAGGGTGGCTGTATAACACAGAAGTCATTATTAAAAGTACTGTGAGTCGGGAGAAGCTAGGTAATAAAAATTATGTAGGCTTCAGATAACTGTCCTTGGGTAGTTGAGATTGTTAGGGGTTAACATTTTTTATTTTTTTAAAGATTTTATTTATTTATTTGACAGAGACACAGCTAGAGAGGGAACACAAGCAGGGGGAGCGGCAGGCAAAGGGAGAAGCAGGCTCCCCGCTGAGCAAAGAGCCTGATGAGGCACTGGATCCCAGGACCCTGGGATCGTGACCTGAGCTGAAGGCAGGTGCTTAAATGACTGAGCCACCCAGGCGTCCCGGGGTTAACATTTTTTAAAGAAGAATAAACTCCGCCTCCTAACGGGTTTATGCAAGTCAGTTTTTCTGGACACTTAATGAGTATTTTTATTCTACATGTTAAGTCAGCTTTGATTTTATGTCAGTACATTTAAAAGGAGAAAGCACTGATTTCAGAAAAACATCCTGATTCCTTACTCAAGTTGAAAAGCTGTACAAGTCTCCAGTTTATTTCTTATAGTTTTAGAAGTCTTTTTCTTAATATTAATTTGAAAAAAAGTCACATACATGAATTCTGTAAGAATCAATAATTGGTTGTATTTTCATTTTAGGTACATTATTCCCCCAAATCTAGGCTGGGTAGTTGTATGTCTGTTCTAATTTAAGTGGCTGCTTAAATTTGTGAAGTAATACTTTTATGTCATGGTTTGGAATCTTCCAACATGCATGGTGATTGTACCTTAATTATATATGGATTTATGACAGTAAATTACTGGCAAAAGAAAGCTATTTCACAGTCTTCATGCATGGTCCAGTAGTCTTCCCAGCTTATTGTTCTTGTCTGGCAGCTATTAATTTTGTTTTCATTTATTCTGTTTTCATAAATTAATTTTGCTTCAGTTTATATCTGCCCAGTCCCGAGAAATGTTTAAAAGCCATGTGACCACATCTTTCATGAAATAACATTTCTGTAATATTTGTTGACACGATGTACAGTATCTGTTGAATTGGTATTGACAGGTACTACATAGTGCTCTTCGTATTGCTTTAATCTTTATGTGTACGGTTGACCCTCGAACAACACAGATTTAAATGACATGGGTTCACTTATACAAGGAGTTTTTTTCAGTAAATGTGTTTTCCTTATGATTTTCCTAATAACATTTTTTCTCTAGCTTATTGTTAAGAATACAGTGCATAACATAATGTATAAAATGTGTGTTAATTGACTCTTACGTGACCGGTAAGGCTTCCAGGCAACAGTAGGCTATTTGTAGTTAAGGTGTGGGGGAGTCAGAAGTTATATATGGATTTTCTTTTTTTTTAAGATTTTTAAATTTATTTGAGTGAGAGAGAGCATGAGTGGGCAGAGAGGGAGATGCAGACTCCCTGCTAAGCAGGGAGCCCGACGTGGGGCTCCATCCCAGGACCCTGAGATCATGACCTGAGCTGAAGTCAGACACTTAACCGACTGAGCCACCCAGGTGACCCTGGAAGTTGTACATGGATTTTCAATTGCGCGGATTGTCGGTTCCTTTAACACCACCTTGTTCAAGGGTCAACTATATACCTAAAATAAAATTTTATTAAAATTCGCATGTACAGTTTGAGAAGCATCACAGTATTCTTGGAAGTTAGATTCAGTCATCAAGTGGGCAGCAGATGAATTACAGAATTTTCTCCCTTGTTACCTAATATTTTTCTTCTTTTGTTTTAGCACGCTTCCTGGGCTGTTACAGTCAATGGACTTATCAACACTGAAATGTTTTCCTCCTGGCCAGCCAGAAAAATTTTCTGCATTTTTGGATAAAGTTGTTGGATTACAAAAATAAACACTAAACTCTGAACACTTTAAAAACATCCCCCAAATCCAACCTATGGAATGTGGTTAAATCAAATTAAATATATAGTATATTTGCAGAATAATATAAATTAATAAACTTATACATCTATAGAATGTATAGAAAATTTTATGGTGTGAATGTTAGCATTTGGGTCCAAATCCTTACCGCAATTTAGTAAATTCAATAGATTTTTACTTTATATTTTAGTTAAAATATGTATGAGCATTCACAGGTTTTATCCTAGAATCCCAAAACCTCAAATGTAGTTATTAGTTTGGTGTTCTTTAGAATAAATAAAATGAAGCAGTAACAAATTTGTAAGGCATTTGAGAGTCAGCATCATTAGCTGTACAGTTTAAGGAATCAATTTTTTAAAAAACAAGCAAAAATGATGAGTTGTGTTCTGTGAAATAAAACGTTCAATAATTACCTTAAAAAGATTAAGATTAATTAAAGGTTAACAAGATTAAATATCAAATCAGTTGATTATGGTACTTGGAGAAATTACTTTTAGTGGCGTAGATTTGTTCTCTTTCCTCTAAAATGCAAATAGAAAATGACAAAATAATCTTGTTCAGTATCAAAGTTTTATTGGTTTGAAAAGAGTAAATCAAAAAGGACTTAGGCCAAGAGAACTTGCTATTATTTTTAAGGGCCCCTTCTCACAGTGGTGTTGAAACATTTATTGTAACATCACAGAGGAATTTATAATTTACTTAAAAAATTAGTTCTACAAGCAAATATATGATCAGATGTATATAATGGCCTAAATACATGACTTTTAGGTTCATGTTCCTCAAGATTGATACATTATGAAATTCTGATTAGAGTAAGTAGTCTTGATTCTAAATGTTCATAGTTTTCTGGTAGAAGTTTTAGATAGAGTTTATAAAAGTAGTATACACTATAAAGACATACTTTCCATAATCAAAATATTGGCTATTTTAGGCATTTTACTGGGGATGCTTTATATAATGTTTCTATAGATTTATTTTCCTGGTTGTGTTTTACTTAGGCTAATATTAAAATAAATTCTTAATAGTAGAAGTGGTGGCTGAGAAATACTCTGGGTAGCAGGAGGAAGCCAACTTGGATTAAAATTTTGCTGAGAATAATCTAAAAAGTGAGTAATCTATATCTACATAGTTGAGAATTCACAGCACCATAATCATAAATGTACGTTAGTCTTAATGCTAATGTTATATAGGAAAGGCCCTTTCTAAATATTTGGAGAGAATTTCCTGGGCTCTTTTATAAGTGCTCTAATTTGAGAAAAATTGTGGCTTAAAATGTATTTTGATCACTTGGTTTTTAGTTATGTCATGAAGGACTAACCATAGAGAATCAGAAACAAAGGGTCAACTTAAACATCAGACAACTGTAAAGTAATATGGGACCCCAAATCCTCTGTTTTCTTTCCCACAAGAATATATAACCCTGATTGCATTATTTCATTTAGCAGAGGCTTAAGCCAATGGTGTTAATTGCGTGTAGTGATATCCCTTGACTATATACCTTTGTGAAATTTTTTTTTACCAGTTCGGCTTAAAAATCCGGGGATCTCTCCGGATCAATTTCATTTGGCAGGAATTCTTGGGATCATCTAGTCCAATCCCATCATTTCTCAGATGTGGAAGGCCAAAGGTTTACAACTTGTCTAACAGCCTTTGACAGGGAGCTGCCACTAGAAGCAGCTTCTTGACTCCTTGTCTTGTACTCTTTCTACCACACCATAATATATATTGTAAGCTTTTTGATTCTTCATAATTGTCTAGTATTTAGTTACTTTACTCCCTTCCAAGGAGAGTTTTGTTCATTTATTAGAAGTTGTTTACTTTAGTAGGAATTTCACCCTTAATTGGGTTTTTCTTTGGTGTATGATAAACTTACCTTGGACTTAGAAACCTGTGCTTCCTGAGTTTTTGGAATCCAAAATGCCATGGGTAGGATTGATAGTAGATTGAATAAAGGAAGACTTTAAGACAAAGACTTGTAGATTTTTGGAGTTGGAAGAGAATTTTAAACATACCTACTATAAACCACTTTAGATGAGGAAGAAGGCTAAGATAAATTAATTGCCAAAATTACCAGTTATTGGTCCTTATGAAAAATTAATGGTAATATTCTATTGGGAATATTTGCTCTGAGTGAAATTTGGTTTCATTGCATGGCAGGGCTTCAGGTTCTTGAAGTCAGTGGGTAAGTGGAGTGTAGTTTATTTAGCAGTTTTCTGTTAGAGATATTTAAATTTCCAGGGATAAGGAAGCAAAGGAGTATTTTGAGGAATTCTTAACATGGATATGTTCAGAGGTGGACAAGTAATAATAGAAAGTTGATGTTGGAGTAGATGAAAAGTGATGAGAGGTTATAGGATGACTTTGGGAAGTAGGGAGTTTTGATGACTGATTTGGGAGGAAAGAAAGCTGGAAGGATTTGGTAGGTAAGAGTGCAACTGATGAACTTGAAGTGGGATTCTGGAACATTACAAGTTGACTCTTGAACAATGTGGAGGGTTAGTGGTGCAAGAACCCTGCACCCTGCACAGTTGAAAATCCACATATAAATTTTGACTCCCCAAAGATTTGATTAATAGCCTGCTGTTGACTGTGGAAGCCTTACTGATAACATAGACTGTCAATTAACACATTTTGTATATTATGTGTATTATATACTGTAATCTTAACAAAGTAAGCTAGAGAAAAGGAAATGTAAAGAAAATCAAGGAAAATACATTTACAATATTGTGTTTTAGAAAAAGTATAAGTAGACCTGCACAGTTCAAATCCGTGTTGTTCAAGGGTCATTATCGGAAAGTACTATCAAGTGTCTGATTTTAGACACCTTAGAGTACGACTCTGTGCTTTTAAAGGTAAATCATGTAGATAAAAAGGGCAATATAAAAATATGTACCACCACTTTGATAGTTTCAGGAAGAGTTTTCCAAGACTAAAAAAACGTCCGTAATGACTAGAAGTAATGTAGACATTTTTCTTGGCCCTTTATTATAGTATAAGCACTTAATCTCTCTGATTCGTTCGAATTGTAAAATTTTCAGACATGACCAAAAATCTGCATACAGTATAAGAAATGAGACATGGGCAGACTATTTGAAACTGATTTGGGGGAAAGGTTTGGAATGGGTGGTCCAGATAGTTGTACTAATCTGTTTTTCTGCTGTACAACTAATACTATATTTTTGTGGGGGAGTGGGGAATGAAAAATAACAATAGTTAACACCTGTTGCATGCTTAGTATGTATCAGGTACTATTTAAAGCAGTTTAGGGGTTCCTGGGTGGCTCAGTCCGTTAAGTGTCTGCCTTCAGCTCAGGTCATGATCTCAGGGTCCTAGGATTGAGCCCTGTGTCTGGCTCGCTGCTTAGCTGGGATTCTGCTGCTCTCTCCCTCTTCCCCCCCCCCCCCCAATCCTGCTTGTGCTCACTCTCAGTCTCTCAAGTAAATAAATTTTTTTAAAAAAGCAGTTTACAGGTACGAAGTTACTTAATCTTTACAATAATTCTATGAAATAGCTACTATTCTCCCATTTTGCGGATGAGGAAACTGAGCTCAGCATAATGCAAAAAGGAAGTTTTATGCTACTTAAGTGTCTGATAGATTGGGAATTGTAATTGCTAGAATGCTGATTTCCCCTGTATTTCTTCCATCATTTGTGGTGACAGGACATGAAGTCAGGACTATTCCAAGAAATTTTGATTGTATGATAACCACAGGTATATTACTTATTTCAGTCTTCACATTGTTATTTTTAAAAGCCTACTGAATGCTGATCAAAATCCATGTGGAGAAACTCCCAGGTGGTTTGTCTGGTTGCAAGTTACTTAACTGGCTCTTTTGTTTTCTCCAGATATTTGTTTTAGGTTCTGTTTTTGGTTCTGTTCTCTATTTTTTCTTGATATTTTCATTACTCCCAGAGCTACTATTAATGCTCTATCTATATTCCCCGACTCTGATCTGAACTTCTGAATGGTATTTCCAGTTACCTCTTGGTCATATATGTCTGTTAATGCTCTAAGCATGGTAAACTTAATGTGCCCCAAACTAAAATCTTATTTCTCCTTCCATCCTTCTGAGATCCTTGCCCGTATTGATGGTATTATAAGCCTGGAGGACTAAATGATATCTCTAACCCATTATATCTGATTGGTCACCAGGTTCTCTTAGCTTTGCTTTCTAAATATCTTGAGCCCATTTATTTGCTCATTTAGTCTTTTAACATAAATGCATAATAAGCATCTACTTTTTGTATCAGCAGCACTCAAGACATGATTACTGCTCTGGAGGAACTCTTTTAACAGTCTAGTTGAGGAGGAACTGTCTTACTCATTCTTGAATCCTCTGCCTGCAGCACAGTAGGCTTTCCATAAATGATAAATGCATAAATGCACTTTTTCTCATTGTCTTGATTGGGATCGGTCTTTAGGAAACACTGTAATCTTGCACATAGTCATTTCTTGGAGTCTAGTATGTCTCTTGTTCAGAAGAAAGATGTGACCATCACATTGTATGGTGAAATTTGTAGGATCAAACATTTACAGGACTGGCATTAAAACATAGCAATACTGACACTGTGTAATATCCTAATGGTATTTAAGTGTCTGTCAAATAATGGTACCTATTGGGGATTTTTGGTAAAATGTGTTAAAAATGAAGAGGTTTGTTAAAAGCAGTAGCTGTAGTGTTTTCCAATAACATTACATGGAAAAGGGTTTAAGATAACCACTAAACATTTAATTCCTTGTTAGATGGTTAATTCTTTACAAAAGTGAGTATTCTAGCACAATCTTTATATTGAATAGTTCTTTAAATTATAATTTTTGTAGGTGGCTAGATAGAAGGTGAGCAAACCTAGCTTGCTTCAAACAGGAATTTCCTGAAGAATATATGCTTCTTGACTCTGATATTGATAGAATATTTTTAAGGTCTTTTATACTGTTAAATACCATCTGTTTTGGTATTTGATTTCTAGCTCTTTATTGTGTTTATGAATTTTTACCACATCCTGACCAAAATTATTTTGATTGATACTCTGTCATTTTATTTTGATGGCTATAGTCCTGCTCTCTAAGGCAGTAGTATAAGCCTCTTTGGGTCATGGAACCCTTCAAAATATTTAAAACTATTGCTTCTCTCGCATACTGACACATATTTTGCAGTGAATTTTGGGGAGTTTTTCCCAGGTACCTTGAGGCTCCAGGTTGAGAATCTCCAGACTGAGGCCAATTTTAAGTATTTTCATTCCTCGTTCCTTGTTCATTAGTACTCTGGTGATAACTACTAGACTCCTTTATAATGAAGCCCTCTGATTAAATACATTTAAGTTTAGTAATTCCCAGTTTTATCACATAACAAATTAGAAACTTACCAAGTTTAACACATACCGAACACAATTTGAAACTAATTTTAATATTGTTATACTATTAACTGTCTATAATCCATAATGTCTTGTGTAGCACTGTTTCTAATAAAAGGAACTAAGTGGAATTTTTTTCATTTGTAGTAATTATTCTAGGATATACTAGATTAGGCTATTTGGAAAAGCAATACAGTTTTGTACCTCATTTACTGTCAAGTGTGCTTCTAATGTATTTGTTTGCTGAACTGATAGTCACTGTTGGAATGATGTCTGTGAGGCCATATATTACATCTTTTTTATTGTTCATTTCTCCTTTTGTACAGAACATATTGGTTGTTTCTCCACTGCCAGTGTGCAGTGGGTGAGTAATATACTTCCCAAATTTAGGAGTGAAAAACATTAAGTCCTTGGCCTAAGTAATTTTCTGAATCTCAGTTTTCCCATTTGTGAATTAGTAAAGCTAACTTCCTTCATAGGTGATTTCTGAGACACAAAACCAATTGTGTGGCATGTTTGAAAATAAAAAAATGTCATTGAAGTAATACATTTTCTCGGTTAGAGTTTTTGTTTTAAGAAGTAGGAGTAGACTTAGAGATATTTCCCTGGAATTCACAGTATATACTCCTAAATGATAACAGAAAGCAAAGTCTTCATTGAATTTCATATTGAAATTCATAGTCTCTAGCTGGGGTTATAGTTAGAGAATTAAAGATTATTTAGAAGCTTAAGTGAGTGCATCAAAACAAGAGTGTTCTGGTCTGTATTCTCCTTTCCTTCAATCCCCTGTATGTTGGTAGACTGTTCAGACACTGTAAGTATCTTGAATAAAAAACCAACCCTTAGCATTTCTGTGCCATTAGGATGCATTTTTAAACAAAGCATTACTTCGCTTTTTTCCCCTAATCTATATTAGAGTGCTTCAGATGGAAGTGGGGAAGAGAAGGAAATGAAAGCAAGTGGCTCTTGGTAATGTTTCTTTTATTTTGCTTATCTGAAGGATCACTACTCTGGGAAATCAGTTCTTTATTGTCTCTTTCCTAAAGCTTTAAGAGGAGGGAGGTTGAATAGGATCCAATGGCCAAATTTTGTTTTGGAACCATTGTGTTCCCTTCCTTCATGAATTTTGCTTTGTTCATTTTGTTTAAATGTCTACTATGAAAAGAAGCAACAGGTTCTATTTCCAGGGTGCTGTTAAAAATGTTTCAGAATGTTTACCATTATATTTTTAAGTAATGAAAAACCTTAAAAATAGGTCCTGTAGGGTTGAGTTATATACCCCAATTGGCTCCATGTTATTTTGGTACTAAAAATAAGTGAAATAAATGAGTTTTTTTAATACTGATTGCCTTTCAGCAGTTTCCCACAAATCTTTACATACATGTCATTGTCATTTTTATTTTTTGCAGTTTTAGATAAAATTGACATAACATTGTAAAAGTTTAATGTATTTGACATAATCAGATACATGTATATATTGCAAAATGATTACCACAGTTAATACCCATCACCACACATGGTTATAAATTTTGTTGCCTTCAAAAATCTAGGTCTGTTTATTTCATCTGTAAGGTAAGATTTACTCATTTTTATGTGGGCCAGTCAACCCCACGATTTGCCGGGATAATAGGTTAATCCTCCTACAAGCTGTTTTTATGGTTAATGTTGATCACAAATTTGACCATCTAAAGGGAGGGCAAATCTGTTATCCACCATTGAATCACAGTTCCTCACAGTTCCTTAGACCTGAAAGAGAGCTTAAACATGCACCATACCTCCTTCCTTTTATAGATGAGGAAACTGACTCAGAGTAAGTAGCATAACCAAGTTCATAATACTTTTTTCATGGTACCATGTTGCCTCTCAAACTAAAATAGTAACTCGGAAGTGTCATGTGCTATATACCTTTACAACTAAACCTTCTCTGTCACAGATAATGTATGCTTTAAAAAAATTTTCAGGCATGTACCTCATTTAATTAGTTGAAATATGAAGAAGTGTTACCTCAGAACTAAAACTATTAGTATTCATTCTCCACTGCCAGTGTGCAGTGGGTGAGTAATATACTTCCCAAATTTAGGAGTGAAAAACATTAAGTCTATTTGATCAGTGAAGAAATAAGACAATTCTAGCAATTAAAACAAGTCACATTTGCAGGTTAAATTTTAATATAGGAAGTAGTAATTATAAAAGCACATCAGTTTTATAATAAGTCAAATAATGTTAATTATTTTAAGTTATTTGGATTTTCTTCAATCTGTTTCATTTTAATCTACCCAGAGTACAGTGCCTAAAAGTTTAAGGCAATTATTTTTCTTTCCATTTTCAGAAGTGAAAGAAGCTTTATCAGTGTTGGGGAAAGCTCCTCTGGGGAGCTATATTTGAACTTTGGCTTGATTTCCAGTAGAATTTAGTTGAAATTGTTCTGTTCACTAAGAATTTCTTAGTGAATTGTTTTGTAAGGTAGCAGCTAACAGCAATCAATATTTAAGTACTTTTGTGCTAAGCACTTAACATTCAGTATCTTATGTAATTATCCCAGTAACCTTAGGTATAGATGACAAAAAATTTGTACAGAAACATTTTTCAAACTTTGAAACAATTTAAAAGCAGTAGCTATTGTGCATTAAAAACTTGTTAATTTGAAGTTAAAGTTCCCTGCCTAACTTTGATCTGGCTTTTCCTAAATCTTCAGAAAGATTTGGAAAGTCTTTGTAAAAGATTCCCCTTTGGAAAAGGCCAGATCAAAGTTAAGCAGGTAACTTTAGCATTCCTTAGAGCCTTTAATATTGCTAATGGACATTGTGAACCTCAAAGACTGGATTATAGTGTGCAGTATTTGCTGAAATTTTCACCCTGAAACTCTTTAGAGACACTTACTAAGAACTTGTGAAACAACATTGATTGAGAATGCTAGTTCTCAAAGTTGCTGGACCAGCAGCATCAGCTGTCATCAGAGAACTTGTTAGAAATGCACATTCTCAGGACCCACCCTATACCTGCTGAATCAGAATCTCTGGGCATGGGGTAATTTGTTTTATGGAGCCCTTTCTCTGTTCTAGAGGTTTACAGGATTTGGAGTAGTTTGCTGTAGAAGAATAGTAAGCCAATTGGGATTTCAAGTGCAATAGATACTTTGAAGGACAATATTAAATAATATGAAATGGCTGTTACACACAGGATGAAGTCTATTATCCCGCAGGTTTTTTTAAAAAGTCCTATTGTACTGATTTGGGGAATGTAACCTGTACTTAACCACCTCTGAGCCTTTGTACATCATTTCTTTTTTGATATATGATTCCTCTTTACAATAATCAGACAATATGTAGTCCTTGTACTGTTATTGATAGGATGTGAAAACTTGGACAAATTTCATAATATTTGAAACTTGTTTCTTCATTTGTAAAGTAGGAGGTCCTGTAGCTATAAAATTCTATTTTTCATTTATTTTCCCAGTTTATTATGCTATTATTTCTTCACTTAGTATTTTTTAAAATTTTTGTTATATCTTAAGATAATACACATAAATAGTATAAAATATTAACTAGTTCTACAAGGTGTATCAAACAGTTCCATGTCCTACTTCTTCCCATCTGTGATCTGCTTTCTGTAGTTGGCCATATTACCTTTGTTTTATAAGTGGATATGTTTAAACTTGTTTTCATTTTTTAATTTAAATATCATCTATACACTTGCTAGTATGGAGGAGGAGGCTTTATATTCCTCTTCCACAGTAGGAAGTCTATAGATGGTATTTAAGTTGAAAAAAAAAATTTAGTTCTTGTGAGATCTGTTTTCAGTGTTGACGTGATTACTTAAGTACAGTATTCACATCTGAGTCATGTAGTCAGTATTCATTGATTACATTCCTCATTTTTAATGTTTTCATTTGCTTGATTTTCTATAAAAATATTCTCAAGCTCTCCAACAGAGGTATACATCTTTCCTAGTATGTTTAAATAGGTTATCTTTAACTTTCATTATTATTTATTTTTGAAATGTCTGTGCTGGAGTTCTATCCCCTTTTAGGTGAACTGGTCATTGATTCTGTAGTTCTGCTGAATGTCTGTCCTGGGATTTCCCCTTCACCCTTATCCTAGAAATTCCTTTTGCTTCTCTTACATTGAATCTTCTGTTTCTAGGACTCTCTGCCCTCCCCCTTTTGTGGTTTAACGTATTTATTTTGGTTTCAAATATCCTTCATAGCTTTCTGAGAAAGGATGGTAAGTTTTTTAATCTTTCATGTTTGGAAACGCTTCTACTCCCATCTGATTGATAGCTTGGTATAGAGTTCAAGGTTGGAAATAGTTTTCCCTCACATAAGGAACTTTATTTTTTTCTAGCTACTAGTTATTCTGTTGAGAAGTTGTATATGACCCAGTTTTCATCTCTGAAAGCTTTAGAGTCTTTATCCCTGACTTCAGAAATGGTGTGTGCATTGCTGATCATCTTTTTTGCTTTTATTGTTCTGGCTACTTCATGGACCCTTTCGATCTAAATATAGGTACTCCTATCCTGCAGTGCTAGAATTTTCTTTTCATCATTATAATCATTTCTTCCCCTCCACTTTATCTTTTTGGGGGCCTCCTGTGTTAGATGTTGGCTATCCAGTAGTGATCCTCTGATTTTCTTGTTTTTTTCCTCTTCAATCTTGTCCATTCTGTGAGTTCCTCAACTCTAAATTCTTTCTGCTGCTTTTTTTAAAATTTATTTTTCAGTTTAAATACAGCAAAATCAGCATTTTTCTTGTATAGTTCTGTAAATTTTGACAAACATATAATTGTGTAACCACTACCACCATCAAGATACAAAATACATCACCCCCATACATCCCCTTTCTTCCATCCGTTTGCAGTAAGGCTTTTCTATAACCCTAACTACTGGCAGCAACTGATCTGTTTTCCCTTTCTATAAGTTTTATCTTTCCCAGTTTGTCATAAATGCAGTTATACAGTATGTAGCCTTTTGAATCTGTCTTTTTACTGAATACAATTCATTTGAGATTCATGCATGTTCTTTTGTGTATCATACCTCATTTTTTATTACTGAGGAGTATTCTGTTGTATGGATGTGCCAGTTCATTTACCAATTGAAGGATGGTTGGATTGTTTCTAGTTTGGGGGGGGATCATGATTACGAATAAAGCTGCTATAAACATTCATGTACAGGTTATTGTGTGAGCTGAAGTTTTCATTTCTCTTGGGTAGATAACTAGAAGTGGAATTGCTGAGTTATGTGGCAACTCTGGTTAACTTTATAGAAACTACTAAACAATTTTTTAAGAGTGGCTGTACTATTTTATTCATACCAGCAACATATGAGAGTTCCAGTTGATTCATGTCAACAGTTGCTGTTGTCAGTTTTTTTAAAAAAATTTAGTCATTTTAAAATGTATGTAATGATATTTCATTAAAGATATACAGATGACCATTAGACACATGGAAGGTTTTCAGCATTGTTAGCCATCAGGAAAATGCAAAACAAAACCACAGTGAGGTACCACTTGATACCCACTAGATGGGCTATAGTCAAGAGATGGACAGTAATTATGGATAGGATGTGGAAAAATGGGAGCCCTCATACACTACCGATGAGAACGTGGAATGGTGCAGCTGCTGTGGAAGACAGTCTTGACAGTTGCTCAAATGGTTAAACATAGATCCAGCACCTCCATTCCTAGGTATTATCCAAAAGAATAGAAACATGTCCAAACAAAAACTTGAACATGAATGTTTATAACAGCATTAGTCATAAAAAGCCAAAAAGTGGGAACAACTCAAATGTCTACTAATTGATGAATGGATAAGTAAAATATAGTTTAACTATAGGATTGAAATATTGATACATGCTACAACAACATGGGTGAACCTTTTTTTTTTTTTTAATTTGTTTCTAGTGCAAAAAGGTGGTTTTATTAAAGTACAGGGAGAGGACCCATGGGCAGAAAGAGCTGCCCATGGGTGAACCTTTAAAGCCTCCTGCTAAGTGAAAGAAGTCAGTTGCCCAGGACCATATATTGTATGATTCCATTTATTGAAATGTCTAGAATAGGTAAATATAGAGAGACAGTAGATTGGTGGTTACCTGGAGTTGATGGACAATGGGGGATTAGGATGGTTATGGGTGTGGTTTCATTTGAATGTAATGAGAATGTTCTAAAATTGATTGTGCCAATGGATGACAACTCTGTAAATGTACTAAAAGTAATTGAAATGTACACTTTGAATTGCATGGTATATTAACTGAAAAGCTGTTAAAAATCACCACTTTTAAATGTACAGTAATTTTAGTGAATGTACAGAAATGTTGCAAACATCACGGTTTTAGAACATTTACCACACCAGAAAAGATCCTTTGTGCTTGTTTGCAGTTAATACATACGTATACCCCAACCCCAGGCAGCCACTAATCTGCTTTCTATCTCTATAGATTTGCCTTTTTGGTATATTTCATATAAATGGGATCCTATATCTTTTGGAATCAAACCCCTTTTGCACCTACCTTCTTTTACTTAGGTTTCAGTTTCTCCACATCCTTGCTAACACTTGTTACTGTCTGTATTTATTATAGCCATTCTAGTAGGTTGTATTTATATTTCATAATGGTTTTAATTTGCATTTTCCTAATGACTAGTGATGTTGAACATCTTTTTAGCTTATTAGCCATTCCTGTATCTTTGGTAAAATGTGTAGTCAAATCATTTGGGCAATTTTTTAGTTGTGTTTTTTTACTGTTGACTTTTGAGAATTCTTTTTATACTTTTGATACAAAGCTTTTTAGTCAGATGGGATATATTAATATTTTTTTCCAATCTGTGGCTTGCATTTTCATTTTCTAACGGTGACATTTGCAGAGCAAAAGTTTTTAATTTTGATAAAGTCCAATTACTCATTTTGTTATATCTAAGAACTCTTTGCCTGACTCAAGGTCTTGAAGATTTTCTCCTATGCTTTCTTCCAAAAGTTTTGAAATTTTGGTCTACATTTAGGCTTTTGATCCATTTTAATTATTGTATAAGATGGGAGGTATAGGCTAAAGATCATTTTTTTATATATGAATGCCATTGTACAGCACCATTTGATGAAAATACTGTCTTTGTTGAACTACTCTTGAAACTTTGTCAGTAATCCATTAACCATATTTGTGTTGGTCTTTCTGTGTACTTCTCTTTCCTCTTTTTTTCTTTTTCTTCTTTCTTTCATCTCTTTTTGTCTTCTTGTCTCTAATTTTTGTTTACTGCTCTTTCTTGTATTACTTTTCTAGTTCTTTTTCCTCTCCCAGTTTTCCTTTATTCCCTTCATCAAAATGAAGTATGTAGATTAGTATTAATTGAAGTTTTATGTACCTTATTTTTAGTTTCAGTAGCAATAAATATGAAGAATTGGCATTTTTTCCCTCAAAGTAAAAACTGCCAAAAATGAGTTAACTTTTTCATTATAACCTTTAATTTTTCTCAGTGAATTTGTGGCCTTAGAAAAAGATAGTGATCCCTCTTCCCAAACCATGTTTCAGGACTTTTTCAAAAGGCATAATTTCCCTAGTGTTCTGGTTTCCTTAAAAAAGAAATTAATTACGGTGATTTCAAATTGATAGGCTAAAGGAAGTCAAGATTTTATTTTTTACCATGCTTTTATTTCATTCCTAAATTATTTTATTATCGATACTTTTTCTATAGGCAGGGCAGTCATGATAGCTACTGGATCCACAGATACAAGAAAAACAATTTTCAAAGCAGCTTAATTTTGCAACTTCTCCAAAGCCAACTTTGGATCTGTTTAACACTTAAGAAAGGAACTTGATTTTGGCATTTAAATAAAAAGGAGACACTTGACAGTGGAATCAAGTAATGCAAGTGATCAGTCCTGTTTTTGAACCTTACAAATACAGCTGTATTTATTTTGGTTTTCTTAGAATCCAGAGTAGTTTTTCCAGAAAATTGTCCTAATAATACATGGAAATACTCTCATGTTCAACAGCTCTAATGCTGTGCCATAGCATTTTAAACGTAGTCTGTTAGAAAGTTTGTGGGTAAGACATTTTCTTTTATGCTGCTTCAGTTTAAACTTTCATTGTTTCCAGTTTTTAAGAAACCCTTTTTGCATTTTATCTTTTTGTTAATGCTATACAATAATTTGGGGATATTAGTCAAGAATTGTATCTGTTTTCTAGTATAGTTAATGGATTTAGTTTCTGTGATCCTAGCAGAGAGTTATTATTATTTAGGAGAACCAAATGAAATTACTTAAAACCCCTTACCTGAAATAACCAGGCAACTGCTTTGGCACTTTATTTTGCTTGAACTGTGATCTTAGCCCCTATAGATCAAGGGCGCCCCCAGCCTCTGACTTTCTTAGTTTTTGAAGATCTTAATACAGAAGTTCAGTAATTAGGTTTATAATTTTTTCCTCTCATCTCCATGAAATTATGAGGGGAGCAGGGAACTTGGGCAGAGACTGTAGTTGAAAATTTGGGGCAGAAATCTTAAAGCGATATAATGTGGGCCAGGCTGCATCATATACACCTGAGTCTTGTTGCAGTCCCATTGCAGCCTCGTGCAGCAGTTGCCCTGAGTTAACTGCAAACTCGGCTTCTTTTTGGTCCCAAAGCTCAGCTGCTTGTGCATATTTCTCTCAACCTTGGGCTGATTGCATTAATCCCATCCTTCCCCAACAAGGTAGCTCCCCCAAGTGCCTTCTCCCATGTCTTCTCAAGTCCAGTTCTCTATTCCTAGGAGCATCGGCTCTTCCTCTTCTTTTCACAGGGTCCCGACTTGTCCAGGGCAAGCCAGCCCTTTGCTTCTGCTCCTGAGAAGTGCCAAGATTCTGCAGCGCTGACTCCAACTGCCTTCTCATCCCTAGACTTTGGGCTGCTTTCCGGATACCTGCATAAGCAAGCCCTTGTCACTGCTACCCATTCCTACCTGCATCCTGCTTTTTCCTTCTTGCCACATTTGTGTTCCTTTCTCCCCTTCCCCACCTCCACCCCTGGCAAAATGCATAAAGGATGGAAAAAGTACTGCGGCCAGAAGTCTCTGAATGAGGCATCAATGGATGAATATTTAGGCAGCTTAGGGCTGTTTCGAAAGCTGACTGCCAAGGATGCCTCTTGCCTCTTTCGGGCTATTTCGGAGCAGGTAAAAGGATAACAAATATATCTTCCCTATACTGAGTTTTCAGGGTTTGACACATGGCATGGTACTGGAGCTAGAAGACCTGGAGCCCACCAGAAAAAAAAATGCCTTTTCTCTTTTCTAGTAAAGATATCCAGGCCTGTCTGCCACTTACTAGCTTGGTGTATGCCTTTGCTGATGAGTCCAGATATATTTCTGTGCCTTTGCTGTCTTTTTCTGTTTTCTAAATGCCAGTTTGGAATGTAAGATAAGAATGGAATTACAGAAAACTTTGAAATGAATCTTGATCCTTTATAAACAGCCCCTACTTTTCTAAATTTAGTGCCTAAGGAAAAATTTATAGGTTGTGCCCATAAGAACTAGAAAAAGGGTGGGGGTGGTAAGACAGAACCATCTCTTCCAACCCCAGTAAAGATGGAAAAAAGATTTTAGTAAGGTCAGGACTTAATTTCCTACATATGTTTCAAATAAGGGGGACTCAGTGTCCAGTTCATCATTTTAATTTAAAAGCTATTTCAAATGACTGTTGACAGCTGGTATTTCTCTTCTTTTTAGTTGTTTTGCAGCCAGGTCCATCATTTGGAAATCAGGAAGGCTTGTGTCTCATATATGAGAGAAAATCAACAAACTTTTGAGTCTGTAAGTAGAATACATAACGCAAGGTAGAGATGTTAGTAGGGTGTGTAGCAAATGGGAAATGAATTTTGAGCCATCTACATAATGAAAATTATGTCCTGCAATCTCCTCAATAGCAAATACTTAATTTTCAGCTGTCTTCCCCCTAGCTAGCATGCTTCTGGACCACCTCCAGAATAAGATTGTTCTGTTCTCCAATTAAAAGTTAAGAAAAAAACAGTTCATCTGTATCCTTCCCACTACTTTCTACTCCCCACATACTGCCCATAATCTGGCAAGCCCTAAAAAGTTACATTTTGACTACTGTTCTGTATTAGCCATACCACTGTTTTCTTGAACCAAGTAATCATAGTTCACAAAGTTTGGCTATGTTAATATTTTTAAATGTATACTTCCAAGTATGTATAAATGGGAAACCCCTTTGTATTCTTAATTCTGTACACAATGATCTTCAGCCGATATGAAGAATCTTATAAAACCTAATTGTAAGAAAACAAATTAGGTTCTAAACATTTATCTTCATGTGACGAATTGGTAATTGGTGCTCTGCCACTAATTGGCTTTAAAACAACTTCTAGAAGACATCTTTGAGTACTTGGAAATATTTGAATTCTTGTTAATGGAATGAGGTTTTATCAAGGTTTGATTTGTAGTGTGCCCTTTTGTGTGACTTTAAAAAAAAAAAATTCTTAGCCTTTCCAGTACTATTTGTTTTCTTCTGACTGTATATGATGGGTATTTGCCTGCTGTTCGAAGTTTACTCTTAATTTTCTCAACAGGTTTCAGTGAATTTTAAAACTATGTGAAGGCTTCTTGACTTTAAAGCTTATTACCTAGGAGTTAATTACAGTCTTTACTACATCTGGGGAAAGGATTATTCATGAAATTACTTCAAATGCAAGACCATGATGTAAAACAGTGCATCTCAAGTATTTTTGTGCATACAGATCACCTGGGGATCTTGTTAAAGTGCAGATTCTGATTCAGTAGGTCTGAGCTGGGGCCCGAGATTTCTGCATTTTAACGAAACTCCCAAGTGATGCTTGCTCTTGTTCATGATACAGTAATAGTAACCACATTTTGAGTAACAAAGATTTGTGTAAAATTTTAAAACTTACATGGATAAATCTCAATTATGTCAAAGGAGAGAAGGTAGACCCTCCCCCAAAGTACATACTGTATGATTTCCTTTATATAAAACTCTAGAAAATGCAAGCCAGTCTTTAGTGATAGAAAGCAGATCAGTGGTTGCGTGGGGGTCAGTAGAGTTACAGAGGGACACAAGGAAACTTAGGGGTGTGATGGATCTGCTCACTATCACAGTTGTCATGATGGTTTCCTGGGTGCATACATACGTCAAAATGTATTTGTGCCATTTAAATATGAGCAGTTTGTTGTATGTCAATTATACCTTAAGCTGTTTAAAAAGGGATTGAGAAAAATTAACTTTGTCCAGTGATATATGTACATGGAACTAGACATATATTCTGTTCCCCAAGTTTAATTTTATTTTTATTGAGGTATATTTTACACACAATAAAATTCACCATTTTAAGTTTAGCACTTTCAGTTTTGGCAATCATATTGTTATGCAACCGCCACTGCAATCAAGATTTACCCCAAGAAGTTCCCTTGTGCCCTGGGCTTTTCTGAAACTAATAAAATTCCCTAATAATGTTCCTCAGTTTAACTTTGCAAATGCATGTCTATCAGATTTAAAATCCTTACAATTATTGGGCTTGCATAATTTATGAAAATTGTCAAGTTAAATTGGCATTTCAAAAGAAACTCAAAGGTGTTACATTTGATGAAATGCAGTGGTATGTGGATCAGCCAGACCATTTCCTAAGATAGTTTTATAGTCCAGCTTTTCTCCACTCATAACTTTTATGTATGTGCAAATCTTCTTGAGGTGCTGTGCAAAATAGTAATTTAATACCATAATTATTGAGCTGAACAAAAACCCATTGGAGGATAGTATTGCAGAATATAATCAGATTTTAGTAATGCTATGTATTTGGTTAAGTCAAGTTTGTTTTATTTTTGAAGTATGTGGAGGGATCTTTTGAGAAATACCTGGAACGGTTGGGAGATCCCAAGGTAAGATCAAATATGGGGGTTTAATCTTTTCAGAGTATTATGGAATAGTAAACCTAAATATTCATCTGTGTCGCTTTAGTTAGATGCAACCTATTTTCTTAAGTAGCCAGCTGTGTTGAATCAAATAGTTCTTGCAAAAGTTAAGAGGCTGGCAATTGACCTATTGTTGTGTGTTGAATGTTGAGAATTGTGTGTCAACAATTTTATCATCCATAGACTGTTTGCAAACAGGACAAGCCTAAGCCTTTTCACTTTAATGGGGGAGGAGGGATAGTAATGTTACTAGGAGGTCATTATTTTTTTATTCAAAAGTTCACCTGAATTGTAGTTATCCTTTTATGTAGAAGTAAGCTCTATAAACGCATATTTAATTAAAAATAATTTATATGATTAATTCCATAGTTCTGGACTTAGCATTTACTAAGTACCCTGCTAACTTCATATTCTTAACATTAATTCCATTTTTATTGTGCCTTTTAAATCATATTACCTGTCCTTGTTACTTAATAGGTAACTGAGAAGGTCTTTAGGACTATTTTTTTTTCAGAATGTTAATGAGTAACACAATATCCCAAACCTCAAAGCAAGTTAATAGTGTGTTCTACAAATTCTTCATCTAAAACAGTGCTAAGCATCTAAAATAACAATGTTGAACTTGCAGAAACTTTTATATCCTAGCTACAGAATGTTTTTAAAAAGTTTATGTACTACTTATGTTTAGGAAAGTGCTGGCCAGCTGGAAATAAGAGCTCTTTCTCTAATTTATAAGTAAGTTAAATCTATTTTTAAAGACTGAGTGTGTATGTGTGATTGTGTGTAAAGTTTCCTTTCAAGTCTCTTTAGAATTTGGGAAATTTGGATTTAATGTAATGATATGTAGAATGAAGAGCTCTAAGCATAGTTAATTGGTGTTAATTTTTAGGTGGAGAGCCTCTAGCATTTGTGTCCATTTGAATGAAATAAAGGACTTAAGAACTGCTAGTGTTCCTGTAGGAAATCAGAATATGTTTCTTAGAATTCTTGTATATTTAACTTTGTGCTTCTTGCATGTGTCTTCACTGGGGCAATACAACTTCTAAGAGGGTAGAAATTGGTTCTTCAAGACAAAAAGATAATTAGATACTACAGTGCTTTGTGGTCCTTCAAAGGGTTATGGTACCTAAACAGATAAACAGTATATCTGTGGTATTAAAATTTCAGAGGGAAATTATGAAAAGTAAAAAGGCTCTCTAAGGAGATGATAATGGAACATTTTGAGAAACACTGCTCTATCACTTTGGTCTTTAAGACAGCAAAAGTGGCATTTCTGGAAGCTGTGCAGTTTTGAAAAATAGTTATATAATGTAGGTTAGAGGCTAGTGGGAATCTTGTTCATCTGAGGAAGTTGATTTCTATATGTAAGACTCGTCACAATTTTTAGGATGGTGAGATGGCATATATGGTAGAGTCCAAACCCTCTCATTGTGGTACTCCTTCAAGTTAGTGTTTTGCAGCCTGCTCATTTCTCACTAAATCCATCAAGAAGTCGTATAGAAGAGGCATTGGACAGGTAGCTAATCAGTTGTTGCTTTTAAGTCAAGGGCCAGCTTTTAAATTGGCCTTCTTTCTATTTATGGCCCTCGAGCTAATAATTTTTAAAAAGTTTTTAAATGGTTAAATCATAAGTAGAATAATGTTTCATGGCATGTGAAAATTTTATGAAATTCAAATTTCAGTGTCCATAAGTAAAGTTTTATTAGAACAGTCACGTGTATTTGTTTATCATGGTCTGCGGCTGCTTTCTTGCTACAAAGTCAAAGTTGAATAAACCATATGGCCTGCAAAAGCTGAAACACTTATTATCTGGTCTTTTACCAAGTAAAATTTGCCAGCCCACGCTTTAAATAAGTGGGGAGCCAACGTACAGTTGGTAGTCTATCTTTACTCCTCCTTTCCCCAAATTAAGGTACAGTTTAAAAATCCATAGAACTTTAGGGGCAGTTAGCTGTCTACTTTGAATTAACATTATTTAGCCTCTTAAACATTTGGATTATTTTGTATGAATAAGGTGACAGTTTAAAAGCCCAGATACTTATAACTATCTCTTGCATATACTAAATTATCTCTTTTCAACCACCTGTGTTTTCTACCCATGTAGTCGGGATTTCATTCTTTATCGCTATCCCGGAAAGCCTCCAACTTATGTCACAGATAATGGCTATGAAGACAAGGTAAGATGAGTGAATGTTTACTAAAATAAAATAAATTGATGCTACTGGCTTACCCAGATAGTAAGAAATCATCCTTTGTTACCAAATTAATGGGGGAAAAAAGCATGGTCTAAATGCTAAGCTTCTCTGTCACTAGCCTTTTCCTCTCCATTCAGTTATCTTCAGTGTTGTTAGCCACCCTTCTGAACAGATCTGATCTTAGCACTCCTGTAATAGGTAAAAAACAAAACAAAACAAAACCAAAACCATAATTGGCTCCTTGTTGACTAGAAGATAAGGTTCAAACTTGGAAGTTAGGCATTTAGTCCCTTAAAGGGTCCCAAACCTCCTTTTCATCTCCATTGTCCTGCAACTTTAGTATACCATGATTCCAAATAGTCCGATTTTTATACTTTTTTCTTTTCCTTTGTATCTCAAATGTTAATTCCTTTGAAACTTTCCCAACTCCCCTGGAGTTATTTCCTCTCTTTGTGTTCCTCTAGCATCACCCAAGTAATTACAGTATTTATCACATTGTATTTGTTTTCACGTCTATTTCTCTTATTCTGAAAGTTTCTTGAGGACAGGACAGTGTGCTATTACTGCCTAGTAAGGTACTTGGAAAATAGTAGGAGGTTGTTTTGTTGGTTGAGAACTCTTGGCAGTTAAACAGATTGTTCTTCAGCATAAAATTTTTCTTCCAAAGAGTTTTCAGAAAAGCCTTTTATCATGATTATTTGATTAGTGAGTATAGACTATACAGTAATTGCGTTTTGCAAGTCTTGTTTCACATGGTGGACCATAATTCAGGCAACATTTTGATGATCATAAGACAAGACTAGGCACTGGGAGAACTGTTAGGATTAAAGTAATCTAGACAACAAAAGACCTGAACCAGGAAAGTGGCATTAGGAATAGAGTAGAATGCAAGAGAAAACTTAGAAAATAAGTATAAATTGGGGAACCTTGTTTTATCAGTGGTACTGCCATCTAATTTGTTTGGCAACATTAAGCCCCTGTAATATCAGGTACTTCACTGGGCTTTGGGGACACCAAAATGAATACAACATACTTGTTCTCCAAGGGCCTAACAGACTATGAAGACAGACAGTGCAAATAGTTAATTTTACAGTGAAGTGGTAAGTTTTATAATAGAAGTATGTACAAAGAACATAGAAGAAAAAGTCCTCTCTGCTTGAGAGAGTTTAGAAAGTTTCCTGGTGGTAGTGGTATTTAAGTGGAATATCAAACAATGAGTCCAACAAGTATGAAGGGCAATCTATTCAGAGGAGTTGTGCAAAGACATGGAAGCAGCAGACGCTTTCGGACTCAAGTAGTTGGTTAGGGGAGAGGCCAATGCTGTAAAGATAGGCTAGAGTTACATAATGAGTGGGCCATGCCAAGAATTTGGCTTTTCGGAATAGTTGTAGCTTTTTTTCCAATATTTTATTATAAAGATTTTCAAAAATACAGAAAAGCTAAAAATTTTATGGTGAACATTCTAATTCCCACCACTTTTAGTATCCTTATTTTATCACCTATCCATTCATCAATCCATCTTAATTTCTGGTGTATTTTATTTTTAAAGATTTATTATTTTTTTAAAAGATTTTATTTATTTGACAGAGAGACAGCCAGAGAGGGAACACAAGCAGGGGGAGTGGGAAAGGGAGAAGCAGGCTTCCCGCAGAGCAGGGAGCCCGATGCAGGGCTTGACCCCAGGACCCTGAGATCATGATCTGAGCCAAAGGCAGACGCTTAATGACTGAGCCACCCAGGTGCCCCTCTGGTGTATTTTAAAGTAAATTTCAGACATTCAGTACAATTGCTCTAAACACTCATTCATAGTTTTTAAGCAAGGATGTGACATAATCAGAATTCTTTGAGGAAGGAAGAGTGGTAGCTTTTGTATTTTAGCAATTATATACAGCATTGCCGGAGAAGAGATTTAGACATATAGACCTTTACCAGGACTCTAAACCTGCTATTCAGTTTTTTTCCCTGACATTTTATTCTGTGAAAATTTTCATATAGAGAAAAATTAAAAGACTTGTATAGTGAACATTCATAATCCCTATCACCTAGTTCCTAATTACACATCTCCATTTTTAAATGAGTCCTGTATATTTTACAGAGATATTGAGCTAATGAAGGGGAAAACCTCACCCATTGGGAACCATAAGAATACAAAATGTATAAGACCTTTTGAGTGTGTGCAACCACGAGAATATCATGTATAACTCTAATCTGTACATGCATACAAATCTAATACTTACCAGCAGTTGGGCATTTGCATGCACAGGATAATGTGTACATGTATCATTTGCAAATGTATAAAGTATGTTCGTTCATCTTGAAATTTAAATATGAAAGAGCCAGTTGGCAACAGGGTACTTGTGTGACACCTTGCTTTGTCAAAAACTTAGTTGCTGTTCTCAGTTCAGGCTCAGTTCAAAAATGACTTTATTAAAAGCAGTAAACATTTATTGACTTAACTTTGCATTTTACATAGTCATTCAGTATCAAAGTGAATGCCATTGGAAGGTAGCCATCCATCTTTACTTAGCCTCTTTACCTAGAAAGAATAGATGTACTTCTATTAAAAATAAAACTTAAATCTGAGAAAGGTAGAATAAAAAGCCCTCATTCATGCTTTTCAATCTCCTGTGCTTCAAAATAACAACTATTAAGTTTGAGTGGGTATCCTATATCATTCTCTTTGCATTTATTTTTTTTAATGTAGATGGGCTCATACTAAATATATTGTTACTTGTTCTTTTCACCTATCCTCATCAGTAATACAGATCTACCTCATTTTTTCGCTAGTTTAATGCCCTGACATCCCACTTAACCTACCCACAAGTGTGTATCAGAGCACTATTATTTTATGTTGGGATACCCCAAGGAACATAAAAGCCATCCTGTCTAGTTTACCTCTTACAATCAAAATGGAACTTGCCACATGAATAAATTACACCATTATCTCTGGGTTTTTTTTCCTGCTTATTTATTCAGTTCTGGTTAGCTGGATTCCTTTACTCCTTAACAACTACCTCCAGTTATTTACCTTTCTTAGTTGGAGTTTCAAGTTTTTCCAGTCCAAGGTACAAAGGGCTTCTCTGCTCAAAATCTGTTCACTGTTCTTTTGGATTAATAAACTCTCAAAGGCAAATACCCCTTGGGGCGTGTGATACTTCATAACTTAAATTTCACTATGAGTTAACTTTAGCTTGATGCTTGCCTTCAGTACTCTGAAATGAATTATATTGATGGAGTTGGAATTGTGATTTCAAAAAAAGGCTAGGGAAGAATAACAGACTTGATATAGAGAACTTTATTATTGGAAGGAGTAAGCCCAGAATAGGTAGGAAGGCAGCAAACAGGGTGCTTATGGTTTTCTGCCAAAGAAGCTTGGTGGCAACATCCTCCCATAGAACACAGAGAATCATCTTTGGTACCTTAGGTTCCTGGTACCAGAGGTGGCTTCAAAATAAAATAGACTTAATCACTAGGTATTAATCCTTTACACAAGACAGGTTTTTGAACAAAAATTTTAAAAGGCTTTGGTGCTATTATTCAAACACATTTCATTATATAGAGCCCATAAGCATTTTTATGAAAATACTTTGGTTAGTAAGCATGGCTTTGGATTGTTGTTTGGGAAAACTAGAGATTAAAGATCAAAGAAATTAACTCATTTTGTAGCCATCTCAGTGCCTTAATTCATTAAGGAAGTCTCTTTAGCAGTATTGCTCCTATATGGTGTATTCATATAGTGCTACTTAGTACAAGGGATAACATTTTGAATAAATTAAGTCTCTCCCCCTATAGTCTTGAGTTTAGAGTATTTGGGTATTTGACCTAATTTCTCCAGTCATTTTTTGAAGTTAAGCTGGGTCTTTTGACTTCTGTTAGGATTTCTATTAGATTTACTCAGTCAGTTTATAAAAGTTCCCATCTTTTTGCAAATTTGTAGATCAGTACTTGTGTGGTATATTAATGGGAATGTGCTGTAGGCTCACAGTGTAGCCTTATTAGTGATTTTAATCTTGGCATTTAAAAGTCACTTTCAAGAAAATCCCTTTGACTTCTAGCTTACCATTTATCTGTATTTAAATTTAAAAAATCACTTTGCCTCAGCTTTATTGAGACATCATGTTAAGTGAAATGAGTCAAAGTACTGTATGATATCACTTAATCTGTGGAATCTAAAAAAGTCATGTTTTTAAAAACATTAGTTATCAGTTTCTAGTTAGCGATTTAATTTCAAGTATTTCATAGTTGTAAGATATGTAACATTTACTTAAATTTGTGTGTTTTTCTTTTCTTCAGATTCTACTCTGCTATTCAAGTAATGGCCATTATGATTCAGTATACTCGAAACAATTTCAGTCAAGTGCAGCTGTTTGTCAGGGTATGTGAAGGCTGTATAAATGCTTAGGTGTATTTCAGATGATTTTTTTTGCCCATTTTTAAATTGAAGGACCCGCCACAAATAGCTCTTTTAAGACTTTGTTCATACCTATTGAAATTGTATACTGGTTTATGGCTATTTACACATTGTTATAAAGAGATCTTAATTTGATAATTGGAGTTTTGGCTCTTTTTTCCTTTAGCTGTATTGTATGAAATTCTCTATAAAGATGTGTTTGTTGTGGATGAAGAAGAGTTGAAGACTGCAGTTGAATTGTTTCGAAGTGGTTCCAAAAAGAACAGAAACAATGCTCTGACTGGCAGTGAAGATGTCCATATTGACTACAAGAGTTCAGCTCAGGATAGGTAATACAGGGAAAGGGGATGTCAACTACATGATCATGTTTCATGTTTCTGTGCATCATCATTTGAAAGTGGAAGGGGCTTGACAAACTTATAACTTACACTACACACACATATGTATATGGATATACATTTTTTAATGGGGGAAGAGAAATTTTACCAAGAAGATATGTTGTATTTTAAGATGTTCAGGCTTTGGAGGTTTGATCCAAGTCAGAATCAGTGTTTTTATTGCTGGAGGTGACTTTAGAACTACCTAACCCCATGATTCTCAAACTTCAGTTGTATACAAAGGTATACTTTACAGTGCTTGTTAAAAAGGCAGATTCTTGGGGCTACTTTCATAAAATCTGAGGTCACAGTGGGGCTAGGAATCTGCTTTTTTTAAACAAGGACACCCCAAGTGTTCTGATGTAGGTAGGCTGTGGACCTGGACCATACTTGGAGAAAAAACTAATTTTAAACCAGCACCATCATTTTGTTAGTTGGTAACTGAGGTTACACAGTGGTTGCTTGACACATACATCCAGCTAGTAGAAAAGAATCTCTCAGCCTAAGGGAAGTTTTAGGAGCTTTTGAGTGTCTACCTTTGGTACTCATTAGGAGAAGGTAGTTTGTGGCCTCTGAGGAAACTGTTATTAACAGATTTGGTCAAAAATTTTGTGTTAGAGATAATAAAGTAGGCATTGTCTTGTATTTCTTCTTGATACCTACTTCTGTCTAGGAAATTCAGATAGGCTTGGTGCCAGTCAGGTGTCACCTTGTCTTTTTGTCTTGCTTGCAATTTTATTTCTTGCGTATTTGTGGCTTGCAATTTTTTTTTTTTTTTGGTAGAGGAGTGGTTTTTAATTTTAATTTTAAGATTTTATTTATTTATTTGACAGAGAGAGACACAGCGAGAGAGGGAACACAAGCAGGGGGAGCGGGAGAGGGAGAAGCAGGCTTCCCGCTGAGCAGGGAGCCCGACGTGGGGCTCGATCCCAAGACCCTGGGACCATGACCTGAGCCGAAGGCAGACGCTTAACGACTGAGTCACCCAGGCGCCCCGAGGAGTGGTTTTTAAAACTTATTTGGGAATGCAGGGGTAGAAGTTGCTTCATTCTTCACTGGTGACTTGTCCTAAGGACATCAGGCTTTATGGAAACTATAGTAGTAAAAAGGCAAAATGTATTAGTTATTGCTGCGTGACCGTATTACCACAGATTTTGCAACTTAATATACACTTATCTCACAATTATATGAGTTGGGAATCTGGGCACAGTTTAGCTGGGTCTTCAGCTTAGGGTCTCAACAGGACTGCAATGAGGTTGTTGGCCAGGACTGAGTTCTTATTTCAAGTTTTGACTGAGGAAGGATCCACTTTTCCACTTATGTAGTTCTTGGCAGCATTTAGTTTTTTGTAGCTGTAGGACTGGAAAAAAAAAAAAATTTTTTTTTTTTGGTGGCTGTTAGCCAGAGGTAACCCTCAGCTCCTTTCCACATGGGCTTGGTGAAATATGATTGCTTGCTTCCTTATAGTCAGCAAGAGAGAGGTCAGCAATACAGGCACTACATTCTTATGCATTATAATAACACATCCTATCTGTTGGTTAGAAGCAAACTTGAGATCGGGGAATCATACATGGATGTGCACACCAGGAGGCAAGGATCATAGGGCCATTTTAAGAGATGGAGGTATGAAATTTAGGAGATAATCTGCTAAGTATATTGTAGCACATACTTAGAAAAAGGAAGCATAAATGTAAATGTTGGGGTAAAAAAGTATTTGCCTCATTTTTAGACCTGAGCTACTTTACCACTAGGTGGTGGTATAGTCATTAGACTTAAAATTTAGCTACTGCATTTATATAAAGCTCTTTGTTCTAAATCTTTTCAATTAGGACTGAAGAGTTGGGTGCCTGCTGCAATATTGAAAATATCCCAGAGGGGTACAATCAAGGAACAGAAGAAGCAAAGGTTTGAAATTTTCTAGGGCAAAGAATTTTCATAATCTTGGCTTGCAGCATCATAACAAACAAGTTAAGGTCAGGTGGTCCATTCTAGTTATATGGTGTGGAGGAGGAGTTCAGGTTTGCCTTTGTGGAAGTTTTAATCTGAAAATGTAAAATGGGTGCTTAATGTTCTCTGAATTTTTATTCTTGATGGAATTGTTTGGATTGTTTCCAAGCAAACTCTGAATACTTGAGAATTTTCAGAAACTGCTGTTTTTCAAGTTAAAGTAATGTTACAAATCTAGTAGATACTTAGTTTGTAATCAGTGTTCTGATGCTAAGGTTTATTTTTGTCATTAAAGAATATAATGCTTGTCCTATTCAAAGAAAATAGGTAATAATCCTGTTTAGAGAAAGGGGAGAGATTTTTACCATCTTTATAGGACTAAAATCAAGCAGACCTTTAGTTTGAGGCTCACTAAATAGGGCTGAAGATACTATTATAATAATGTATGTATGCCCCAAGTGTTGGTAATTTGGGAACAGTAACAGTATTAGATATGATGAAATTCTAGGAAAGCAGAAGAACAAGGTAATTTCTTTGGAAGTTGTAACAGATTTTGACCAAAATGAAATAAAATTTTCAAATTTTTTTCAGGTGATTTTAGGGTACAGAAACAGTTGCACCTCTGGTGCTGTTTATCAAGATGAGATTTATTGAATAGCCTGACTGAATCTTTAATCTGTGTGGATTGATTTATATGAGATGTATCCTGAGTTGTAGACAGTATTTCCCTTCTGCCATCTAAAACCTTTTAGATTATTTGCATATTGCTTCTTTAATGTCCTGATTTTTAAAATACACAATAAAACTTACGGCATTTATTTATTTTTTTAATAAAAAAGGGAGGCATATGTACATACTTTAAAAAAAGAACTTTAATTCTTTTTTTCATAGAAAGGACACTAAAGCTAAGGATGGTGAATTTGTAGCATGATTATTTTTGTTTTAGTCTCCAGAAAGTCCATCAAAGATGCTCTTCCCCTATAAGGTGCTCAAAGCCCTGGATCCAGAAATCTATCGTAATGTAGAATTTGATGTTTGGTTGGACAGCAGAAAAGGTAATGAAATATCAGTGGTGTACTGTTGAATCCTGACAGATCCAGGGAAAAAATTTTGCAAATTATTTCTGATGAGATGTTCTTAATGTACTGTTGTAAAAAAAAAAAAAAAAATAGCCTGGTACTTTTTAGCTTACTCGATACATGATTTTATTTTATTTTTTAAGAGATTTTATTTATTTATTTGAGAGAGTGAGAACACACCAGCGGGGGCGTGGGGGGCAGAGGGAGAGGGAGAAGCAGGCTCCCCGCTGATCAGGGAAGGGAGCCCTACTCAAGTAGGGCTGGATCCCAGGACTCTGGGATCATGACCTGAGCCAAAGGCAGATGCTTAACTGACTGAGCCTAGGCGCCCGGTATATTCTCATGATTTTAAATCCAGAAGAGGAAACAAATAGGTTTAGAAGTGGGAAGGGATCTTTTAGAATCTGATGTTTATCCAAGACTTTCAGTTTTGCAAAGATTGTGTGGAAATCACTTTTAGATAACTTTTAAGAGTACGTGAAACTTGTTGGGGTGCCTGGGTGGCTCAATCATTAAGCGTCTGCCTTTGGCTCAGGTCATGATCCCAGGGTCCTGGGATTGAGCCCCGCATCAGGCTCCCTGCTCAGTGGGAAGCCTGCTTCTCCCTCTCCCTCTGCCCCTGCTTGTGTTCCCTCGCTGATGTCTCTCTCTGTCAAATAAATAAAATCTTAAAAAAAAAAGAGTACCTGAAACTTGTAACTGCAAATAAGTTTATCTTAAATTTAAAATGTTAAGACTACCCTCACTGGTAAATGAATAGGTCAGGTGTCTGCAAACTATGGCCTACAGACCAAATCCAGCCTGCCGGCTGTTTCTGTATGGCCCTGTGAGCTAAAAATGGTTTTTATATTTTTAAATGGCAGAAAAAAATATAAAAGAACAGTATATTGTGACACATGAAAATTATATGAAATTCAAATTTACTGTCCATTAATAGTTTTATGGCAGAGCTGAGTAGTTGTGACAGGGTCCTTATGACCCACAAAGATTAAAATATTTACTGTCTGGCTCCTTAAGAAGCAAGTTTGCCAACTTTTGAAATAGGTAATTGTTTATCTCCTTCCAAGAGAAGTTGATCAAATTAGCCCTTAAAGCTCTGCTTTCAAGGTAGCCTTTAGTGTTTCATATTCAACTTCTTGAACCTTGGTCAACTTAGGTATAGTTAACAATCTAACAATCTAGAATGAGGTTAAGACCCTGTGGAACACAATAAGTTGTTAAAAATAACAGGTTACTTTGAAGAAGCTATGTAGTGTTTTTTTTTTCTTTTCTTTTTTCTTTTTCTTTTTTTTTTTTAATCGAGGTGTGTTACTTCAAATTGTACCTTACTGGTGTTTGACCAACTAAGATTACAACCTCCCAATTTCCACCTATCTATGTTCTTTAGCACAAAACTATTTTGGTATCTCCTTAATTGACTATAGAAATGAATATCAAGAGTAAGAGAATGACCCTTTAGGAACCCCCCCCCCGATTTTACCTTATAGTAGTAGCATTGTCAAAAACACTGGTAAAAGTAAATTAGAAAATTAAATGATGTAAAATGGGAAAGGAACCAGTTCGGATGAGCTTGAATCTTCATTTTCTTTTAATAGAACTTCAAAAATCTGATTACATGGAGTATGCTGGGAGACATTACTATTTGGGAGACAAGTGTCAGGTTAGTTCATCTTTTAAAAACTCAGTCATTTGTTTCTCCAAGGTTGTGGTTTTAGTCATTAATATAAGTTCAACAAGGCTCATTTACAAAATGCTAAAAAAATTTTAATGTTCGTTAAATTTTAATTACAAACTTATGTAAGAAGATGTAAGGATCTTTCAAAAAAAATGTAAGGATCTTCCAGCATGTGCCACCTCTATTAAATCAGACTGGATGGCAGTGTTGATTATCAACCGCTTTAATAAGTAGATACTGAAATCTGTTTGGGGAGAAGTTGTACTTTTGTTTGGTAGAAGATATATCTGTCAGTAGATTGGAGATTGGATGTATTTTTAGTGTCTCCTATCCTCTTTCAGGTTCGCTTGGAATCAGGTGGAAGATACTATAATGCTCATATTCAGGAAGTTGGAAATGAGAACAATTCAGTAACAGTCTTCATTGAAGAATTGGCAGAAAAGTAAGAATACGATGGTTTGTTAAATTACTAAAATCTTTGGCTCTTGATGCCTTTTTGTAATATTAAATTGAGAATTACCAGATAATAGTAAGAAATCCAGTTACATCTGGTACCAGCTTAAGATGACTTAACCTCAGATTGTTAAAAGCACATGCTGAAGTATGAAATCTCAATACACCTGTATATGAATAGTTTCCAAATCCCTAGGCCCTAGCCAGTTTACTAGAAATATTAAATACAATAGAATTCTGGTATAAAACTGTTCATACTAATTGGAAAGCTAGTTTGCTGACTGAGCCTCTGCCTATACTAAGATAAGCTAGTCTAGTCATTCTCAAACTTTAACATGCCCCAGAATTACCTAGAGAGCTTGTTAAAACAGATCGATGAGTTCCATCCCCAGAGTTTCTGATTTCAGTATGTCTGTGGTAGGGCCCAAGAATTTGAACGTCTGACAAGGTTCCAGGTGATACTGATGCTGTTGGTCCACTTGAAGAACCCTTAAACTTGCTTATGCTGCCCTTATAATAATAACCAAAAAAATCTCAGTAGCTTAAAACAATAAAGTTCATTTCTTGCTCATTTAGCATTTTATAGTGCATCAGCGAAGGGGAGACCCAGGCCAACAAAGGCTTTATCTAGACAGTCTTCCATGATCACAGGGAAGAAATAAACATGATCAACCATGTGCTGGTTCTTAAAGCATCTGCCCACGTTTTATTGGCCAAAGTGGATTACATAGCTGAACCAGAAGTCAGTTGGGTGGGAAAATAGAATCCTCTTCCAAGGAAAGGCAACAAATATTTGTAGACTACTCTATCACAGTATTTCCTCTGGAATGTGATATGTGCTACAAATAGCTGTAAAACTGTACAAACTACTCTTAGGTTTTCTAACCTAAAAAGAAAACCTCAATAGGGTAGCTAGTGTCAACAAGTTTAAGTAGAATACACTTGAAAATGAAGCGGGATGGGTGAGGGTATATATATCCAGTGAGAATTAAGTCTGTTGCAGTGGCTTATGGTGGTGTCTTTAACTTCAAGGCATGTGGTTCCGCTGGCTAACTTAAAACCAGTTACCCAAGTCACACCTGTTCCTGCCTGGAATGCTATGCCCAGTCGGAAAGGAAGAGGTTACCAGAAAACTTCCGGGGGCTATGTCCCAGAAATGGGTTTGTATGCTGAAGGTTTTTATTATAGCCCCCTTCTTGTACTTATATCTTTAAAAAGAAAAAAAAAGACAACATAGATAAGTCTTGTTCTCTGGTAGAGTTTTTCAACTTAGGCGTTACTGACATTTTGGGATGGATAGTAACTTTGTTGTGGGCAGCTGTCCTGTGCATTCTGTGCATTGTAGGTTGATTAGCATCCCTGGCCTCTATTCACTATGCCAGTAGCATCCTTCCCCACAGTTGCAACAACCAGAAATGTCTCCAGACATTGCCAAATGTGCCTCAAGGTGGGGAGGGGCAAAATTGCCTGTGGTTGAGAACCACTGTTCTACAGGACTTAGTATAAGCTTAAGCTGGAGTGGATTTTAGACTCTAAAACTTTAAGGGAATAGATTTCTCAAGGAACTAGGAAAACACCTCATAGAAGCAGCCAGTGACATTAATAGGCATAATTTCTTGGAAAATAGGTAATGTAGGTGACTGGCCGACTATGTTTTGATGATCAGAGCCACCTGTATTAAAGATAGTTCTGAGATGTCCATTGATACGGAAATTACCTGCTGGTTTTGCCCTTCCAAATGGAAGATCTAGTACATCCTTAAAGAATACAGACGTTCTCTCCCTGTATTTATTTAGTTTGTTCCCTTAAAAAAAAAAGTTCTACACATTTGGGGAGGGGAGGACTGGATCTTTTGCTTTGGTTATGAAGCTTATTTGGCTGCTTCTTTGTTTGCCTGGAAGCTATGTCAGAGATGGACATGAAACAACGGAAGAAGATGTTCAAAAAAGTTAGAGGAAAAGAGGTTTATATGACTATGGCTTACAGCAGGGGAGATGCCCTCCTCCCGCCCAGGCTTCAGCACAGTATGCATTATGGGCATGACCCTCCAATGCACTACCCACCGACAGCTGGCAGTATTATGTCTAATGAACATTTTCATCCTCAACATGCATCTCAGAGACAAGGTCGGGGATATGGGATGCCCAGGTAAGGCTTAACTGACTTTCAAGATAATGTACATCTCTGTTTACGTATTGTTTTTTTTTTTCCTTAAGATTTTATTTATTTATTTGAGAGGGAGAGACAGAGATAGAGCATGAGCAGGGAGGAGAGGGAGAAGCAGGCTCCCCGCTGAGCAGGGAGCCCGATGCAGGGCTCCATCCCAGGACCCTGGGATCATGACCCGAGCCAAAGGCAGAAGCTCAACCGACTGAGCCACCCAGGTGCCCCTCTATTTATGTATTGTCAATAATTCCTGGACAGAATTACAGTAGAATTTAGAAATGTCTTAGCAGTTTAGCTCCCTTTTGTAATGTCTGCATAGAGGATGTAACTGATGTATACTTAAATTTTTGTCAAATGAATTTATTGGGAGATTTGTATTCTCACTGTCTACAAGGAAATACGGAATGGTTGAAGACATGCTAGGGCTATCAAGTTGAGTGCCATGTATTTGGCTCTGTATCCATTAATAATGGATAGGCCTAATGCCAGTAGTGAGGAGAACACAGCTCTTTCTATTAGGACAATTTTATTTTTTTTAAAGATTTTATTTATTTATTTGTTTGACAGAGACAGCGAGAGAGGGAACACAGGGGGAGTGGGAGAGGGAGAAGCAGGCTTCCCGCAGAGCAGGGAGCCCGATGTGGGGCTCGATCCGAGGACCCTGGGATCATGACCTGAGCCGAAGGCGGATGCTTAACAACTGAGCCACCCAGGCGCCCCATTAGGACAATTTTAGAAAGATGTGTTAATTCTGTTTAAATGTAAAGATTGACGACTCAAGCACTAGTGAATAAAGAGTTTTGTTTTCCTTTCTCTTCATTCTTAGGGATTCATCTCGCTTTATAAACAGGCATAACATGGAGGGCCCTAAAGTTGGTTTTTACCCTGGTCCAGGTAAAAGATGTTGCCAGAGCTATGATAACTTCTCCTATAGATCTCGGTAAGTGAATTTTAAATGTTGAAAATGAGAAAATGGGTACGTTTGGCTTCATTGCTGAGCAACAAATACATGGATTAAATTTTTTAGAAGTGTCAACACTGAGATGTTTGAACTGTTATTTAGAAATTAGAAACGTTACCACCAAATTTTATCATTTTTTCCCCTTTTCTCTGAACTACTTAATACTTAAGTTCCTTTAGACGTAGTCACCGCCAGATGCATTGTATGAATAAGGAGTGCCAGTATAGCTTTGCCCCAGAGAGTGGACAGATGCCCAGGGGCTTGGAAGAAACCATTACCTTTTATGAAGTTGAAGAAGGGGATGAGACTGCTTATCCAACTTTACCTGTAAGTAGGTCAAAGATTTATTCAAAAAAGCTGTTTACTTTCTCTCTTTTTTTTTCTTTAAAGTAAAGGCACTGTGGATAGATTTTAGGTTTTGACAAACCACCAAATAAAGCACTTCTGGAAAACATGAATTTTTATCTTAGAGCTTTTAAAATATGGGAGAGGAGAACTTTTTAAAGCTATTAGAGAAAAGGGGTAGAGGTGGACCAATAATTTTGCCTTACATAGTATGGGCTAATATTTTGTTTTCTTGATCATTTTCTCATGTTTTTTGATTCTAAAGTACATTAAGATATATTTATAGCTTTATTTCCTGAACTGCATGTCTGTGTGTGTGTCTTTGGTACAGAATCGTGGAGGGCCCTCTACAATGGTTCCTGCTGCTTCGAGATACTGTGTTGCAAGGCGAGGACGTAGCTCGGGCAAACAGACTTTGAATTCAGAGGAGGGCAGTGGCCAGAGTGACAGTGGTGAGTCAGTTACAGTTAAATGTTTCTTTAAAAGATGATTCTTGTGGCATTAACACATCAGGGCTGTGAAGTAGATTTAAAGTTTTGGTTTCAGGGGATCTCACACTGTTCTGGTAGCTCATTTTGAACGAGTTATCAGTTCTTGTCTCAGAGCTTGCTAGGTGTTTGAAGATGTTTTGGTCTTTCTCAGAAGGACAGACTTCTATTTCTGTAGGCCACCACATTGTCACAATTTACTTTCAGCTCTCTCACTAGGTCTTCTAGTGAATTTTGATTTGGTGAGATTTTGGTATGGAAAATACCCATTCCTTATTAGGAAGGCACTATTTATGTTATGGTGAGGACTGTTTGTTTGTAAAACTACTTTGGGCTTTTCTGTGACTAGCTGCTATTTTATGAGACTGCTATTATGAAAATAATTTCGTTGCCCAAAGAAGTCTGCTTGACTTACAACGTTACTGTTCATTGTATCCTATTGGTCATCCACTGTACTAAAGAACTATATTTATAATTTAATATAATACTTAACTGTATCCCTCTAAGGAATATGGTATCCTTGTTTATAAGGAAATTGAGGTACAAAGGGTAAATGACATGGCCAAAGTCATACCCTTTGGTAAGTGGCAGAGATTTAACTCTTTTATAACAGTTTTATTTAGATATAATCCACATACGGTATAATTCACCTGTTTAAAAAGGGTTTAAAAGTCACCTGTTCAGTGATTTTAATATAGTCACAGAGTTGCATGACCATCACCACAATCAATTTTAGAACATTTTTATCACCCCAAAAAGAAATCCTGTACTCGTTAGCAGCTTCTCCCCATTCCACCCCCCCCGCCCCCAGCCTTAGGCAACCACAAGTTTGCTTTCTATCTTAATGGATTTTCCTATTCTGGATGTTTCATATAAGTGGAATCATGCAATATATGGTCCTTTGTGATTGACAGAGGTCAATTTTGAATTTGGTTTGTCTGACACTAAAGCCTGTATGTATGTCCTTAACAGTTGCTGTGGTGCCTCTCACCATGGGGTGTGCTTGTTTTTACCATTTTACTGTAAAATGATGTATGAGTGACAGACAATTCTACTGAAACAATTCTGGAGGAATTGGGTGGATTAAGGAGGTATGAGGCAGTCTCACTGACTTGATTTAACAGTCAAGTTCTTTATTTTCTTGTGATGTTTTTCTGTGTACATGTGTAGAAGAAAATAGGTATTTCTAGGAATTTAATGAGGACAAAACATCTAGCACAAGAATGACCTGTGAAGACTTTGTCCCCATGCATGTGCTCAAGGACGTGTACTCTCTGCTCTTTTACTCAGCATGACCCTTTCGTCTTTTCCCTTTAGCTTGGTGGGTACCTTCAGATGTACTGCTCACCTGTAGTGGCATATTCAAAGTAACCAAATCTTTGTTCTCAACTTAAATCCTGCTGTCTGGAGTGGTTGCATGTATGTGATTGATAAGTGACATGTTTAAGAATCAAATCCAGTTTTGACCTGTGGGGTTTATTTGGTGGAAAACTGCCCAGTTGATGATTAACTTTCTCTGCATTTCAATGGTATAGTATAGTCTTAACAGCAAAATACTTTAGATCACTGAGCCATCCTCTGAGAACAAACCAATTTTAAAAAATGTATTAGTTACTTAAGACAGGCTGAGAAACAGATGAGGCATGATATACCCCTTTAATGTCCACCTAAGCATAATATGGGTTATACTCTACAGACACCATTTATTATATATCATACTATGTTCTTTTCACCCCCTATGATCTGGGTACTGTTACCCTATTTTATCGTGCAGAAATTGAGGCACAAAAATTAAATAACCCACCTAAAGTGATATAAGTTAATCAGGATTCAAATGTAGACAGCCCTAACTCTAGAGCCAGTGAATTCAATCACCATATTCTACTGCTTAACTGGAAAAATTGGATACAACTGGGTTTTTACCTCTGCCTGAACTTTTAAGAACCAAGGGAATTTTCAGAGGAGAAATTTGTCCTGTTTACAGTCAATATCTGGCTTCAATATCTGTTGACTAGTATGAAAGTTCAAATCATTTGTTTCAAGGATGTATACATTTTAGTTCTGAATATATATCTATAAACCTTGAGAAAAAGCAAGTGCTGGCCATCTGGCTCTGCTGAGCTAAAAAGCCCTACATAAACACTTCTTCTGTCTTTTTTTTGTAGGGAGATATCATGAAGAATATATTTATCCTTCAGGTCAGTGAGATCTAGATATAATCTGACATTCATCATTGTTTATACAATTTTAAATTATAAAATAATGCTCATTTTTTACTTTACTTTGGCTATATTCTCTAGAACCAGACTATGAAACCTCAGGTGTTTATAGCACAACTGAATCTACAGCAAACTTGGTAGGTATTTAATAAAAATGGCAAGCACTTTATATCTCCTACTGTGTACTAGGGCACTGTTCTAAGAGAGATACATATAAATGTATTTAAATCAGAATAATCCTATGAGGTCGTTAGGGCTTCATTCCCATTTTGTAGATGAAATTAAGACCCTGAAATTAATCTATTTAATGATACTCCTAATGTGCTGATAAAAGAGGAAATTCAAACATTGGCATTGATGATTTTTTAGATGATTTTATTAATGATTTTTCCGTAAGAATGGGCCATAAGTCTCAGTTACTTCATATAACAAAAGTTTGTTTCTCGGTTATGCTTCGTATCCAGTGGAGGTCTACAGGAGGGCTCTGCTCAGGAACTCAGGCTGATAGAAGCTCCATTCATGGTTGCCAAGGAAGGAACCAAAAGGTAGTGAATGGTGCCCTGGCTCTTACAGCTTCCACCTGGAGATGACACCTGTCACTTTCTTTTTCATTAGCCAGAATATGTTCCATTGAAGTATTAACTTATGCGTGCCTGAAAGTCAAAATGTTGGAAATATTTTAACAGTGCTAAGGACCACAACATTCAACTCATACTCCCTCCCACAGGCAAAAGACGATTCCACCTCAAGGGACGCAATCCAAAAATCTTATTCAGTGTAATAAACTCAAAGCCCAAGGTTTCTGGGAAATGTGTAGTACTCTGTGCATTGGGTCCAGATGTGGCTCATCTTCATCTGGAGGCCTAAAACCCAAAGACACAAAGTTATTTAACCGCTACATAATTTATAACGGTGAAGCAGGGACTGAAAAATGGCAGTAAAAATTCCCATTCAGAAAGGGGGGAAAATGGGAGAAAATAGTTAATGGCCTTTAGCAATTCTGACATCATGGACAGACATTGTGAGGGCCCCCAACCTAGGCATGGGGATTGTCCCCTGGAGGGGCTCTCTGATTCATTGTTTCTGGGGCTCTTGGTTGCTCCAGGGCAGGGCCCTTTGTTCCTTGGCCATATTTGAAGTAAGCTTTGGGGAATAATCCTTCTTGGCAGCTGAGCAGCTTTCTCAGCCTGCTTCTTACTTGGAGAAAATTAGGAGCCCAGGGGTTGTTTTATCTCAGTTGGATGGTTTTAGTTCTGCTCATAGTTTCTTTGGCTGCGTGATTAATTTATTCTGCTTTTCTCTATGATTCCTCTTGGTTTCATATGCCAGTAGCCATACTGACAATTCTTTTTTTTAATAGATATACTACTTAGATTTGCTATAATTTGCTTTCTTATCCCTGTGTCTCTCTGATTGCAAGTACCTTGACCTTATCAGGGGTGGAGGAGCCATACTTTTTTGGAGGCTTTTCCATGAGCCATTTTGTCCAATTGCAAGGATTCAGTGGGTGTTGCATTCTTAGTTGGACTCTTGCTTTGAAATATCTTAATGCAATCAGATTTTAACAGTTTGATTTTTGCTTCAAACCCAAGTTTTAACTGCTTTTTGTTGTCCAAAGTATTTATCAGTTTTATATTTTACAATTTTGGTTTGAAGCAATTGTGTCTTCAACCCCATAAGTCCCTGTATTCAAGGATTCTCTATTCCCTTTCATTCCTACCTACAAACTCCTTTCCTGTACACATCTATCTTAAAAAATGTTGCTAAACTCTGCCAACAGTAATCAAAACACAAAACTAACACTGTTTTCCAAACCTCCCCTAAGAGACAAAAGTTCATTCTCTCCTTTTCAAGTTAGGTTTTTGTTACAGTAGCACCGTACCCTACTTCTAATTACCAAATTACTGTTTCAGTCAAGCTAAGTTATGCTGCAGTAACACCCCCCACCCCAAATCTTAGCAGCTTAACACAGGACAGTTGTTCTTGCGCATGTTCTATGTCTAGTGTAGGTTGGTAGCAGGCTTTTGTTCATCATAGTCACTCGGGGGACCCAGGCTGATGGACATGTGTGCTTTCACAGTCACTTTGCTGGACCAAAGATAGGGTAATTGAACACTGGCTTTTAATATTTCTGTTCATATTGACCAAATAAGTCATGGGGCCAGGAAGAACAACTTACCATGTACCCAGGAGAACTGGAATATTTGTAAGAACTTGAATAACAACCCTCTGTTCTCTAATTATGGTTAATCTTAACCTCACATACTAAATTTTTGTTTACACTGTTTAGGCAGTACATCTTTGGAATGAAGAAAACTATGATACGTGATTTCTCTTCCCCTTATTTCTCCTTCCCTTTCCTTTTCCCTTCTAGAGAAATAGTTTTTCTTCTCACTGTGCCATTACTATTCTCATCATATGCTTCTTAGGCCATGTCTTGAAATAGCCACCCCAGTGAAAAAACAAGTAAAAACCTCACCATCAAGGATGACAAGAGTAGATATTTAATTTCTCTCTTTTTTGATACTTAATTTCTTTCTTTCCCTTTAATTTCATTTGTCACATGTTCATTTTTGTTCTGAACTTACTTTATCATACATCCCCAGTAGCTTTCAGTCTCTTCAGGATGTGCTCCACTCCCACTCCCAGTCACCAAATCTATAGCAAGTTTCTTTTTTTTTTCCAAAGATTTTATTTATTTATTTGACAGGGACAGAGATAGCGAGAGCAGGAACACAAGCAGCAGGAGTGGGAGAGGGAGAAGCAGGCTTCCCCCCGAGGAGGGAGCCTGATGTGGGACTTGATCCCAGGACCCTGGGATCATGACCTGAGCCGAAGGCAGACGCTTAACGACTAAGCCACCCAGGCGCCCTCTATAGCAAGTTTCTAAGTAATTTTATTCACAGCATGCTGTGGGGAGAGGACCAGTGCAGGACTTACAGATGTCCAGGCACACAGCCTCCTAAAAAAAAAAAAAAAAACAACAAAAAAAACCCTGTAAATATTTATTGCTATTTCTTTCTTTCTTTCTTTCTTTTTTTTTTTTTAAAGATTTTATTTATTTATTTGACAGAGAGAGACACAGCGAGAGAGGGAACACAAGCAGGGGGAGTGGGAGAGGGAGAAGCAGGCTCCCCGCAGAGCAGGGAGCCCGATGCGGGACTCGATCCCAGGACCCTGGGATCATGACCCGAGCTGAAGGCAGTCGCTTAACCAACTGAGCCACCCAGGCGCCCTATTGCTATTTATTTCTGTGCCCAACTCTCAACTAAATCCTTCTGTAGAATTGTTTAGCATTCACACTGGGCCCCCTGAGTTAAAGCCAAAGTTTACTTTTTGGCAGGTGCTTTGGTTGTACTTGAAAACTGACTTTAGAAATGTGCAGTGGCAGTATCGTAGCCAATGAGGTTTATCTGAGGAGCGATTATTGTTAATAGAAATGTGCAGTCCATGGTAAGTTGGGCTCATCTTTGTCACAATATGATTCCTCTTGTTCTCTGTAATTACTTTCCTTGATTCCCTCTGTGCTCTTACCATTGTTAAACCAATTTCTGCTAGGTTTTTTGTTTTTGTTGTCACGACAATTTGTCATGTATAACTGAGCCCTTTAAAAATCATTTTTAGGGCGCCTGGGTGGCTCAGTTGGTTAAGCGACTGCCTTCGGCTCAGGTCATGATCCTGGAGTCCCTGGATCGAGTCCCACATCGGGCTCCCTGCTCGGCAGGGAGTCTGCTTCTCCCTCTGACCTTCTCCCCTCTCATGCTCTCTCTCTATCTCATTGTCTCTCAAATGAATAAATAAAATCTTTAAAAAAAAAATCATTTTTACTTTCAAAGAAGACCTTGAGCCAGAGGGGAGTGGTGTTCGGATTATACTCCATCCTGCTTAGATAGGCTACAGCTGAATAACCAGATATATCCACCCTTGTCCCAAGCTACATTTTTAGATGGAATGCTTTTGTTTAGTAAAACTGTTGTTGGTCCTACTAAGTTTGAAGCTTTTAAGGCAAGAAAGGCCACTGAAAAAGTGTTTATAATTCTCCGCTACATTTTAGTATCTACATTGGACTAGAATTGGATACGATCAGGTTCTCTATAGATGGGAAATAGCATAGTCACCTAAATCAGGCACTGGAGTGATACCTTTTGGATCGTTATCTTAGTAGTTGCTTCCAAATCTGAACACGTTCAGGACAGATCACTTTTCACTTAATTTTAGGAGATGTTGGAACAAATCAGATCTTTTATTGATATGTTGTTTGGTTTCTTGATTTACCCTTACTTAACTATATTTCTATATTCATTAAAGTCTCTTCAGGACAGAAGACCATATTCTATGTCTCCTCAGGACACAGTTACCTCATACAACTACCCCCAGAAGGTAATCTTAATAGTGTTATCAAGCAATCACATGGGTGGGGGGAATGACTTTTTTCTTTTTGTTCTCCTTGTCCTTCATCGTATTTAAGTATTATTGCACTTTGTGGTGCCTGGCACGGTGATCAGTAAAATTCATTCGAGAAATTGATTATCTACTGTGTTCTAGACATTGTTCTATGTGCTGGCGTTTGACTACTCATAGTCCTTCTATTCCAAACCTCTTATATAACGAGTGAATTAATATAAATTACTGGTCAAGTCTCTCATGTACTGAAACTGAAATGTAAAGAATAGGGAGCTAGCGTCAGAAAGGTTGCTGAAACCATGGGAGCGAATAAGATAATCCTGGGGAAAGGAAGAGATTTGAGGAGAGCATCCAGAACAGAGCCTGTAGATCACCAAATTTTAGCAAATGGGTAGGGAAGGAATAGTTAAGGAGAGAGGGAAAGTAGGAGAGTGTAGTACTATGGGAGCCCCAGGAAGAGAATGTTTCAAGGAATAGTCAGGTGTCAGTTGCTGCCAGGAGGTCAAGCACCATAAGGACTAGCAAGAGTCTATTAGGATTTGTTGCCATGAAGACCACTGGTGACTTTGAATACAGTTTCTGAGGACCAGAATGGGTAGCAGCCACACAGCAGTGTGTGGTAAGAAAATGGAGACTGCATTGAGAGCAGCATGTTCAAGAAGTGTGTGTTAACTATGTAGTGAATCTCTCTCTGTGCACAGTGCTGTATTGGGTGCTGCAGCCTCATCAGAAAAAACAAATTGCAGTCCCATGAAGTTTACACACAAAAAAGCAAAGCACCTTTTCTGTTAAAAAAAAAAGTATGTGTTAGCGTGGGGAAATGTATCCACATGTAAAAACAAACATAGCAATCTCTGGATAATATGTAGGAAATCCAGAGATTACCTGTTTGGGGAGAGGGGAGGGGAACTAGGCAGATGGAAGATAGGGGTTGGAAGGAAACATTTCATTGTATACAATTTTATACTTGATTTTTGAATCATATTAATATATTACTTTTTCAGAAAAATAAATTTAAAAATTAAGATTTTAAAGTTAATTGTGCTCTTTTAAAAGAAATAACCTCATATATGGTTTACATAAAGATTGATTTCTCAGTATTTTAGTTATCCAAATACTATATCTTGAAACTTAGAATCAGATAAGAGACTAACAGTGTTTGAGAAATCACTAAACTTTTCTAAACTTTTCTTCTGCACTTACAGATGATGGTAAATTCTACAGCAGTTGCAGCTTCTTGTGCCAATAGTGTTCCAGCTCCAGTCTTACCTAACTGTGCAGCAGCTAATCAAGCTAGTAGTACCCCTTCAGTTTCCTCACAGAATGCTGTACAGCCTCTATTTGTGTCTCCACCTATACAAGGCAGGCCAGGTAGGTTATTGGTGGTGGCTTACTTTGGGAAGCCTCTTTTCCTGTTCATGAGCATGCACATACAACAATTCTAGTGATTAGATAGGATTACTTTAATTTCTAGTATTAAATTTGTTTAACCTACTTAATAAAGTATGTTCTGTATTTGAGGAATCCATGAGATTTCAGGGCCAGGGTTTCAATTTTTTTCTTGCAAATTTGGCTTTGATATAATTTTGTAGCTATTGTTTTGCTACCTTACTGAAAATTTAGAGGACTTTACTAGTTAAACTTTAAGTTTTATTATACAGGAATTAAAGTAGAGGTGTTTCACACTTCACAGAATTCCTGAAAAGTTTGCAGTAAAATACTTTTCTGTATAATGAATCATTTTCCCATGAATGTTGTAAGAAAGAATATAGGCTCTAGGATTTAAGAAACTTAGGTTAGAATTTTGGTTTTACAACTCACTACCTCTGTAATTTTGGACAAGTTATTTAGCCTTACCTATGAGCTCTTGGGGGTACTGGTAGTACCAATTTATAAAGTGGTCATGAAATTCCAATGAGTTAATATAATTTAGAATTCTCAGAATTCTGGGAAGGTGGTGGCAACAACAACATAGCTATTTAATCTGAATCCTCAAATAAAAATGGAAATAGCAAAACCAAAACCCATGGATAACATTTACAGTGAAACTAGGTGGCAAGGTATCCTCACAAGGTGTCCCTAAGCAGTTAGGGACAAACCACCAGTCACAAGACCTGCATGCTATCAGGGTCTATGTGGGAGCAAGAAGACGGAAGCATCAGGGATGTTGTCTGATAGACCTGAGAACAGAAGAACCCCAAAAGAGCTAATAAGAATTCACTGGAAAGTGGGGCTGCCAATTTGGAAGGAGCAGCTAAGACTGGGAAGGGATTTGACCTCTCCAATACTAGGTGAGTGCTTTGGGTACCTGGTAAAGGGACTTGAAGGGCTTGGAGCAATCTGGCCCCTAAGAACCCTCAAAAGTGACCTGCCAGGGCTCCCTGTCAGGATAGTATTCCTTACTGGGGAGAAACTACTGGGAGGGAATCAGAATTGATCGGGATTGGGAAAAGAACATGTCCAGACCAAAGTAGAGGACAACAGAGCCATGGAATCCTAGAAAGCAGTCATGTTTTTGAACACTACACAAAAACAAAACTACCCTATATCCACCTCATTCTAAAGTTCATGAAAAAAATTTCACGTCACAAAGGAAAAGCACTAAGGTGAAATCCTATGCAAAGATGTTTTAAGAACAAAAAAGAATATCCCTATAGACAGTAAAAACATGTCAGAAATGTGCCAACTAAAATGTGCCAACTAAACTAACAGCTATTTCAGAATGAGCTAAAGATATAAATAATACAAAACATTAAAGAAGAACTGGAATTAAAAATCTTAGAATAACATATCAGAATTAGAAAAACTCGAAGTGATAGGAAAGCATTAAAAATGGCAGAAACTCATTTCAGTTACGAAGACTAAACTATAAAGAACATGACCAAGTATATACAACAGATAATGCTTTAAAAGAAAGATATAAGAAGGAGGGGGAATCTAAAATGAAGAAAAGGAAGATAAAGATTCAAGTGACTTGTTAAAGTTAGGCAAAGGAGATCAAACAGTGATAGAAGTCTCTGAAGAAGAAAACCAAAGTAAGGGAAAAGAACAAATACTGAAAACTATAATTCAGAAAACTTTCCCTGAAATTAAAAAACTTTAAAACTATATACTGAAACAACACTCTGCATACCTGAGAATATTGACCCAGAACAGCCAACACCAAAATAATTCTAGTAAAATGACCAGACTTTAAAGAAAAAGCAAGTCCTTTGATTATCTAGATAAAAGAGCCTATGGAGTATAAAATAAATAAAATGATAATCATCAAACTTTGACAGCAGTTCTTTATGCTAGAAGAAAATGGAGTAACATTTAAAATAAGGCATGTGTAAAACAAAGATTTTATATTCAACCAAAACTGATTTTCAAGCCTAAAAGGCAGTAAGAATTCAGAGAATATTACTTTCATGAGCCCTTCCTGAAGAATCTACTAAAACTATGCTGTCAAGCAAGGTAATCACTAGCCACATGTAATTTAAGTTTTAATTAATTACAATTAAATAAAATCTTCAGTTGCTCAGTTGCACCAACCACATGCCAAGTGCTTATAGCCACATGTGGCCAGTGGCTAGTGTATTGGACAGCACAGATACGGAATATTTCTGCCATCACGGAAAGTTCTATTAAATGGACATCAGTGTTCCAGAGAATGAGTTGACTTTTAGACTACCAAAACAAAGACATCGACAGAAGACCTAATGGTAAGTATTAAATGTATAATTACATAAAGAATTAAGACAATGAGGGCTAAGAGGTGGAGAATACACTATGTAATAGCAATAACTTTATGTTTGGACAATGTAGATATTGTATGGCTATTCTTAAAAATAGAGTTGAGAGACCATATGCCAAGCATTTTTTAATCCTCTCAATAATCACATGAGGTTCTTTTATCTAGATAATCAGGTAGTTATTCTGAGACTGTGTAATGTCGGCTAAAACAAATGAGTGAGTATGGGATACTCTAATTTTATCCCCTTGTGCCCTTGCAAACCAGGAGTCTAAGTATGGAAGAGAGGTAATGTGGATATAATAAGGCTAAAGAAAAGTTTTTATGGTCTCAAATTTGAATTGGAAGTGTCAATATAACTTCAGGTGTTTTATCTTTAAATATATGTGTATATTTCCCAGCTCTGTCCATTGAAAAGTTCTAGAAACAATATTCTTAGCACTCATTTTGTGGTCTTGACATGCCATTTCTCACTTAAAAAAACCAAGCAGCTTTGTGGAGAAATGGCTGCAGATTCCAGGTCTGGGCAGGAAATGTTCAAGATGAGCCTATATCATTTTGTCATACCAGATAGCAAAGAAGCTATCAGACTACTGGGGCCATGTCAAAAGAACTCAGGAGCCACCTTGAAGAGGTTCCCATTGGCCAAAGATGGAACAATTTGAGTCTCAACGATGATAATTGCAGCAGACTGGAACATACCAAATATGTTAAACATAAAAGTTCTTAATGATATTTAAAAATTGGTCACCTTAGGATGACAAGAAACCAGTTCATTTTCTTTTTTAAAGATTTTATTTATTTGACAGAGAGACACAGCGAGAGAGGGAACACAAGCAGAGGGAGTGGGAGAGGGAGAAGCAGGCCTCCCGCTGAGCAGGGAGCCCGATGCGGGGCTCGATCCCAGGACCCTGGGGTCATGACCTGAGCCGAAGGCAGATGCTTAATGACTGAGCCACCCAGGCACCCCTCATTTTCTTAACTGGAAAATAAAGTGAAAGAATAAAGCATTTATCCTGCCTACCTTATATGAACTGTACCACTGGGTAACCAAATAGATGAGGGAAAGTGTTTCTATATATTAGTATTCTAACTAATCAGTGAAGATAATTATTTTGCAGTCCTTACTGAATTAGGTATTAAACAGCAATAGCTGTGAAGATTGCAGAAACATTACCTATAGGTATGTCACAGGAATCAGTCCTGAGTCTGATCCAGTCTCCTGGATCTAGCTGCCTATTTGCAGGAAATACAGAAGAACATATTGTAACACACCGTGACTATATAATCGGGAAAATACAGACTGTGGGAAACTCAATAGGTCAAAGGGCCAAGATTTTTCTAAAGAAAAACTGAAAGGAAATGACAGGGATGGAGACGGGACCGATATTTTAAAAGACATTTAAGACCTCAACTTTTAAAAGCTATCTAGGGATGCACGTTTGGATGACAAAACTCTTAAAACCACAAAGGAGTGATTACTGTGAAAGAGTAATGGTTAAATTACGGTGGGAGGGAGAGGGTTGTGATTGGGATGGAGCACAAAGACGTTTTCTGGAGTGACTGGCAAAGTTTTATTTCTTGACCTGATAAGTGTCCACTTTAAAATAATTCATTTTGATTTGCTTTCTGTATCTGATTCACTTATAATTTAAAAATTAGTGCTTAGCATAATTCCTGGAATAAAAGCATTCAATATATGTTCATTAATGACCATAGAAATTTTTCACTGAAAACGTTAGTGTAGACCCTGGTTTTACTACTTTGTGCTAATTGCAAGGAAAAGCATTAGTTGTCTGCTCTGCAGACTTCTGAGCTTCAAATCAAATGACAGGTGAATCAAACATTGGAGTGCCTCATTTATGTACAGTCATTGAAAGCTTCCCATTTAAATGTCAGATTGTGTTCTGTGTAGGTATTTCTAAAAATGCATTTATTTTACTTCTTGTTCTTTGAGTCACTTATCAACCTCGGCTATAACTCTACTAGGTCATGGCTGCTATGTAATCACTCTTTAACATTTCTTTCACTCCTCTAGATGAAACAGCTCATGTTTCCCATTGTGTTATTCTTGTGTCTCTCTGGCAGCCCCAACCCATCCTCCATTATGAAGTCACTTATTATCTGGCATTGTCATGGCATTAGATGCAATGATTGCCTTTAATATGAATCTCCCCATAGGCATTAAATACTGTTAACTGAGTTTTGATAACTTCCCAAGGCTTTTGTCAGGGCCAGGACTAGTGACTCATTTGCCTTGGGTGCAAAACTTAAGAAAGTGCCAAAAACCACAGTAATCAAGGTAAATAATACTTTAATTGTACTTTTTTTCCCCTTAGAGCGTGTTTGTGTATAGGAGCCAGGTGGGGGGACAGAGGGAGGAGAGAGAGAATTTTAAGCAGGCTCCACGCCCAATGCAGAGCCTGATGCAGGGCTTGATCTCACAACCCTGAGATCATCATCAAGCCTTACTATGTATATTCATATGCTCTTCTGAAACGTCCTGAAACAGACTGCAGCTTCATAGGGCAAATAAGCATTTTGAATGGACTATGTTTGTTTCCATTAATATTCTAGTAAAGTTTATATTGTTTTGGAGCTATCCCTTAAATTCTACCTGTTAAACCTATAGAGCCCTGTTAAGTTTACAAATGAGATGCTCGTGTATCTCTAGAGCAATTGGAAATTATAAAACTTCAGGGACTTACTATAATATGCATTTTCAGGGAAGGTGAGTTCAGATAAAATAATCTCCAAATTTCTTCTGCTTTTGATTCAGGCCCATTAGAACTTACTTAGCTATCCATGTCTAGTAGTTGGTTTTTACCTAGTGATCATAATCACATTCTGCTATCTTTAGCTAATGGCTAATTTATTTTTTTTTTTAAAAATGGTGTGATTTGAGTGCTAGTTTAAAAGGAATACAAGTGGAGCTTAGTTGAAAAAGCCATTACTTTATGGAAAACAAATTCATAAAGCCTTTTGAATATTTGGAGATATTCTAAAACTTAAATGCCTCTTCCAAATCTGTGAAAGTGGAGATTTCTACGTACATGACAAAACTCCAAAACAGTTGAGCACGTTTTAAAATGTTACTGTTTAATTTGGATACAATAAGAATCATTTTTTGGTGCCCAGTTCTGAGTTTTGACAATGCATAGAGTTGTATAACCACCACCACAATCAAGAGAGAACAGTTTCATCACCCCCAAAGAGTTGTTTATCCAAGTTTTAAATCACCCTAAGACATCTTCTATCACTGTTGGCCTGTAACTGTATAAAGGGTATAGATAAGTATATTGTAAGTATTTATGTCAGGGAATAAAAACAGTAGGGATTATTTCTAATATTTGACCTTAAATTTCTCTTGCTAAATTAACAGAATAACAAATTCAGCTTGTGTGCACCATTCCTGTACTAAACTAAGTGTTCTAAAACTCTGAACTTAAATCTTTATTGAACATTGAGACTAAAGTTTCTGTACTTCTCAGGGTTAAAATTACAGTGCAGGTAACATAATAAATGTAGTACTTGAATGTCTTAAGTTGGCTAAAATGATTGAATTGAACTTGAAGGGTTGTATCATTCATCTTTCATCAGATTTAACAAATTTATCTGGTATGTGTATGGGAGATACTTACTTTTACTATGTTGGAATTTCTTATGTCAAAAATTAACTCCTGAATGAATATTGTTTTTAAACTATAGCCACAGGTACAGAAAGTCAAAGGGATAAGATATTTCATCTAGCCTGTCTTAGATTCTGTGTGTCCTTAGAAATGGAACTGTCATGGTTTAGAATGCCCAAATTCCAGTGATGCTACTAATAAGTAGAAACCTTCAAGGTTTACTTAAATCTATAATCTGTGTAGTTTAGTCTCTCTTATTAGCTTCTGCATCTTGTGATTAGACTAAGAATGGCAGATGGCTGAAAACATCCTTAACTTTATATTAAGCTAAGTAAAAATTTTGCTTTAATGGTATTTCATTTATGTATGTTAGCCGATGTTTTTTTATCATGAAGTCTTTATAGTCAAAACTCTGCAACTTATAGTTTTTTTCTTTTAATTTCAGTAATTACCTTAATTCAAAATAACCTGTAATGAACTCCCAGTTTCAGCTGGCGATGTCTAAGAATGTGGGCAATTCACCTTCCAAGTTTTTAAGTCAAACCATAGGAATTGTTTGACCATATTGGGGATGCAAAAGTAGAAGATGAACTACTGCTTATAAGGTGTTACAGTTGTGCATTGCTACTTTGTTTTCTTTTTTAGTGATTGCTTCACCATCCTATCCATACCTTTCTGCTCCTATTTCTGCTGCTGCTGCTTCTTTACCACCTCCACCTCCTCCTCTTGAGGTGGGAGAGGCTTCAAACTTACCACCACCACCTCCACCTTATTCCTGTGATCCAAGTGGCAGTGATCTGCCTCAAGGTAAAGAGATTTTGAGAGTTGTGTGAGGGTTATTTAGTCTGAAATTTTTTTTATTTTAGAGCATATCTCTCTTTGGTTATCTACTGGGGGTAGGGTCCAAATGGAAATTGACCTGAGAGCATAATGCTAGGTAAGTGACTAAGGAAAGAAAGAACTGAAAGCTGAGAAAACCTTCTCCATAATCAAGAAGTGGATGGTTTTTTGGATAGCTACAGGTCTGTCTTGAACATTTTCTTTTTGTTCTCTCAACTATTTTTTTAAATTTTTTTTTTAAAAGATTTTATTTATTAGAGAGAATGAGAGTGAGAGAGCACACATGAGAGGGGGGAGGGTCAGAGGGAGAAGCAGACCCCTGCTGAGCAGGGAGCCCGATGCGGGACTCGATTCTGGGACTCCAGGATCATGAACTGACCCAGCCAGGTGCCCTGTTTTTTTTTTGTTTGTTTGTTTTTTAGAAAAGCAGGAATTGATACCAAAATTTACATTCCTGCCACAAGTGTATGAAATTGTTGCAGTTTTTGATATTTAGGATTCCAAGTGAATTTTGAAGTCTGAGAAGGTTTTGTTTTGTTTTGTTTTGTTTGAAGAATTGGGGGTCTGATCTGCCTCAGATTTAAGCCATGTGGTCTTGTTTCTTTAATTAAACTAAGGAGTAGCTTACTTACCTATCCCTGCCCAAGATCTACTCTGTCACCACATAATGGTGATTTTGCATTTCCCAACATTTTATTATGAAAATGTTCAGGGGCGCCTGGGTGGTTCAGTCGGTTAAACATCTGCTTTGGCTCAGGTCATGATCCCAGGGCCCTGGGATGGAGCCCCACGTCAGGCTCCCAGCTCAGCGGGAAACCTGCTTCTCCCTCTCCTCCCTGCTCATGCTCTCTCACTGTCTGTCGGTCGGTCTCTCAAATAAAGAAATAAAATCCTTAAAGTTCAAATATACATGAAAGTTGAATTTCAATATGAATATTCATGTATTCGCCACCTAGATTCTATCATTAACTGTACTTGCTTTATCACATATCTGTCCATCTTTTCCTTCATCCATCTCCTTGTCCATCAAGTCATCCATTTCAGTTTTGGTGCATTCCAAAGTAAATTGCAGACATCAACATTCTTCCCCATAAAAACTTCATACATATATCATTAACTAGAGTTTGGAGTTTATTTTTTCTTTTGATGTAAAGTTAACATATAATGCACAAATCTTTAAGTGTATACTTGCTGAGTTTTGAGAAATGAGTACATGCACCTTTGTAACCCAAATCCCCATCAAAGTATAAAATGATACCATTATCTCACTGTTACCTCATGCCCCTTCCTAGTCTTTTTCCACCCCTGCTTCTACTTACCCCCAAGAGGCAGCCACTGTTCGATTTTTTTTTTGTCATAGTTTCACTTGTTTTAGAATTTCATATGAATATACAATATATACTTTTTATGGAAGGCTTCTTAAGCTCAGCCTTATTTTTTATATTCTTTCATATTGTTGCATATATCAGTAGTCCATTTGCTTTTATTGCTGAGTTAGTATTTCATTGTGTAAAAATTCCTGTTTAGGGGCGCCTGGGTGGCTTAGTCCATTAAGCGTCTGCCTTTGGCGCAGGTCATGATCCCAGGGTCCTGCTCTGTGTCAGGCTCCCTGCTCAGCGGGGAGTCTGCCTCTGCCTCTCCCCCAGCTCATGCTCTCTCGCTTACTCACTCTCTCTCAAAAAAAAAAAAAAACTTTAAAAATTCCCGTTCATTCTTTTGTTAGTGGACATCTGGGTTATTTACATTTTGGGGCTTTTATGAATAAGGCTGTGAGTATTCTTGTAAAAAGTCTTTATGAACCTATGTTTTCATTCCCTTTGGGCAATACCTACGAGTGGAATTGATGGGTCATAGATAAGTGTGTTTAGTTTTATAAGAAACTGCTGGTCATTTTTCCAAAGTTGTATCTTTTTCTACTTTTTTCTAAAGATTTTATTTATTTGAGAGAGAGCACAAGCAGGGGGAGGGCAGAGGGAGAGGGAGAAGCAGACTCCCTTCTGAGCAGGGAGCCCGATGTGGGGCTCGATCCCAGGACCCTGAAATCATGACCTGAGCCGAAGGCTTAATGACCCGAGCCACCCAGGTGCCCCTTATCTCTTTCTACTTTTGCAAGAACTCTGCACCTGATTTTTTACTTCTAAACATTTGCTGGCATATGGTGATCTACTCAAATTTTTTCCCCTCCAGTCTTCCATCTTCCTCTTAAAATCCAGTCATTTTCATGATACCCCCCATTATATCTCAAAGTGATGTTTCTGAGTTTTTATAGTCCCTATCTGTGTGCCTTTTTTTTTTTTTTAACAGCTTGAGATCTAGTTCACATACTATAGAAGCCACCCATTTTAAGTGTACAGTTCAGTGGTTTTTTAGTATATTCCCAAATATGTGCAATCATCACCACTATTTCTAGAACATTTTTGTCACCCCAGAAAGAAATGCTGTACCCATTAGCAGTCACTTCTCATTCCCCCAGGCCACCACTCTTCTACTTTGTGTGTCTATAGATTTGCCTGTTCTGGACATTTGACATATATGAATCATGCAGTATGTGGTTTTTTTGTGACTGGCTTCTTTCACTTAGCATGATGTTTTCTTTTTTTTTTAAATATTTATTTATTTATTTATTTGAGAGAGAGAGAGAATGAGAGAGAGCATGAGAAGGAGGAGGGTCAGAGGGAGAAGCAGACTCCCTGCCGAGCAGGGAGCCCGATGCGGGACTCAATCCCGGGACTCCAGGATCATGACCTGAGCCGAAGGCAGTCGTTCAACCAACTGAGCCACCCAGGCGCCCCTAGCATGATGTTTTCAAGGTTCATCCATGTTGTAGCATGTATCCATACTTCATTCTTTCTTATAGCTGAATAATCCATTGTATGAGTATGCCACATTTTATTATGTATTAGTTCATGCACATTTGGGTTGTTTTCTCTTTTTTGCTACTGTGAATAATACTGCTATGGCTATTTGTATACAAATTCTGTGTGAACATACATACACCAAGGAATGGAATCCTGTGCCATTTGTGAATTTATTTCCTGCTATTATCTTTTGATATTCTTTAGCTTAACCTTTAGTCTTTATACTCTACTCCCACATAATGGTCAAAATAAAAGCTGATTGTTTTAAAATGGTAGTAAATATATTTCTACATATCAGAAGTCTCCAATTTAAGAAAAAGGGGTTTTCTTAGAGTTTGTTAGTGGGACTCAAGTTACTTAGAAGAATATGCATGGATCCCAGGTCAGTCAATAAAAATTCATTTAGAGATACAATTAGAATGCTAAGATTATTCCCTCTTATCCCATACATCTAGTTTTTATTTATTTGTGAAATATGTTAAGTTCTATGAAGAAGCTTTTATCACCTTAAGATATAAATTATTTTGAGTTACCTTTCTTACTGCCGCCTCTTTTTGGAGTTCTAGTGTGGTATGTTAGTCATGTTAAGTAAAAGCAAGGTGAATTGTTTGATACAGTGCTAGTTATATTAGGCATCATTAATCTTGGCATTAGTAGAGCATTAGTTTGTACTGTGTAGTAGCTCCATTAACAGAAGACAATTATGATTGGTTATGTAGTAAATTGCTTGTCTCAAGAATAAAGTCTTGATTTTATTATTGAGACAAGCAAGAAAATGCCTTTACTGGATTCTTTCTAAATATTAGCAGAGTAGTATTTCTGTAACATCTGCCTAATACTCAGACTAGAAATAAAATATGTATTTGGTAATTAAACCTTGGATCAGAAAATGATCTTACCTATAGTGGGAGGTAAGTGGTCATTTACTATAAGATAGAATTGAGGGTGGTGGTGATGCAAGAAGACTGTATTTATAACTATACTCAGAAAAGCTTTTAAGTGGTAGTTCTAATTGCTTATGTCTTCTAGTCACTAAAATTAAGTTTTTTAATTTTAGATACAAAAGTTTTGCAGTACTATTTCAATCTGGGATTGCAGGTAAGTCATGTTAAAATTGCTTTGACAAACTCTAGATTAAAAATGTAAGCTGGTTTGATAATCAGACTCTTGAACTTTAAAAGCCAAGAACACCGTGAGGAGATAATTCTGAAGATGATATAAGTCAGTTTTGTACTTGAGCCTCCCAGTGCTTCAGTTCCTCTTATAAAATAGTTAAATTATGGCAAGTGGTGGCTCTAAGCAGCACAACTTAAACATTTATTGGCCCCCATATTTAGCATCATACATATGTCAACCCTTCACTGTGTTTTTCTTTTTCAATAATAAATGGATCATTTGTCTTGCTTGAAACATTTTTATGGTTATTTCTACATTTTATATGAAAAGTAATTGGACTGATTCAAACACATTTAAAGGACTGTATTATTTTTAAAGCAGTTATGTGTTCATAGATATTTACCAAACACTGATTTTCACCACTCCCCTGAATTGTAGAAGGGTGAGGGTTCTGACAAATATCTTAATATCCCTGAAAGGTGTCTCTGATTTCAGGTAAGAGCTCTTTTTTTTTTTTTTTTCAGACATCATTCCCCCCCCCCCCCCGAAATACACCTGACTTCTGATATAACAAGATGGCATATTTCCTAAAATGGAATGATACATTTTAAGATTTGGCAGATGATGCTCAGATTAGTTCATATTCCCAGACACTGATTTCACTAGAAAACTGTCTTCTCCAACTGGCACACATTTATAAATTAAGAATAGTGGAATGGGATGTTTGTTCTTATTTCCTAAATGCAGTTTCAAGAATTGAAAATATAAACTACTTGCACCTTCAGTTAGAATAGTTTATTATAGATACATGTGGAAACATTGTAATTCATGTCAGATGTCTGAGGCATTTTTTTTTTTTTTAAAGATTTTATTTATTTATTTGAGAGAGAGAGAGAATGAGAGAGAGCACATGAGAGGGGAGAGGGTCAGAGGGAGAAGCAGACTCCCTGCCGAGCAGGGAGCCCGATGCGGGACTCGATCCAGGGACTCCAGGATCATGACCTGAGCCGAAGGCAGTCGCTCAACCAACTGAGCCACCCAGGCGCCCTGTCTGAGGCATTTTAAAACATCTCCTGCATTTTACATCATGGGAATAGAAGGACATTCAGAATAGTTATTTTAATGCTTTTTTATATCAAAAGTAATAGCATTCATTGTAGTACATGTGAAAAATATTAAAGCATAAAGATAACTGAAATCATGTGTACAACCACTATACACTGTGATATATTTCCTTATAGCTTATTTATTTCTTTTACAAAATATTGACGAGGCTATGTAATTTTGTAAACTTTTAAGTTAACAATGTGAGCACTTTTTTTCTTAAATATTTCACAGCACAATTTTTTTATTGCCTCTATTGTATCCCATCACGGATATATCATAATTCATCCAGTTCTCTATTGTTGAATATTTAGGTGGTTCAGTGTTCTTTTTCTTTTTAAAAAAATTGATGTATAGTTGACATACAATGTTACATTAGTTTCAGGTGTACAGTATAGTGATTTAATAAGTCTATACATTTTGTTGTGCTCATCACAAATGTAGCTACCTACCATCTGTCACCATACAATGCTATTACAATACCATGGGCTATATATATTCTTTATGCTGTACCTTTCATCCCTGTGACTTAGTCCACTCTATTTTGCTTTTAAAAATAATGCTAGGAAAGACATCTTTGTATACAGGTCATTGTGTATATTTGTAATTTCCTTAGGATGCCTTCTTAAAAGAATTCCTATGTTCAAATACGAAATAGATCCTGCAAAAGAACTTAAAGTTGTAGTAGAGAATAGATTTTCCAAATGTTCTTTTAGGTCAAAAATGCTACTCTACCTGAAAATCATAGCCTAGTTTGTTTTTTAGTGAGTAACTGTACTGCTTTAAGAAAAGAGATAGTAAAGTGTTTCTTTCTTTCTTACCCAAGTGCTATCACCACAACTACTGGCACTCCATGGTCTATGTGCCACAGATGCAGCAGCAGCTTCATGCAGAGAATTATCCAGTCTATGCTGAGCCATCTTCTCTGGTAGAGCAGACAGTTCCTCAGTTGTATGGTGAGGTGGGGAGACAAGATGGCACACAGGCGGAAGCATCAGCAAACAGTGAGTATGTAATGAGAGTGCCTCCAAGAAGGACAATTGGACTATATTATGTGTAATTTAATAATAACCTTCAGATATCTCATTTGGCCCATATTCTAGACCTGTGTTTTCTTGTTTGTTTTAGAGAGCGAGCATGAGCAGGGATGGAGGGGCAGAGGGAGGGAGAGAATCCTAAACAGGCTCCACGCTTAGCGCGGACCCTGATGTGGGGCTAGATCTCATGACCCTGAGATGATGACCTGAGCCTAATTCAAGAGTCAGACACTTAACTGACTGAGCCACCCAGGGGCCTCTCTCTCTTTCTTTCTCTCTCAAATAAGTAAATCTTGGAAAAAACAAAGATAAAAATCCCAGCTTTCAAATAAAAATTAGAATTTTGGAAAACTTATATCTGCTGCCATGAACTTGACAGCTTCTCAATACTTTTCTAGATAGATGGAGTTACTGGGGCCCCTGGCTGGCTCAGTCAGTAGAGCATGCAACTCTTGTTCTCAGACTTGCGAGTTTGAGCCCCATGTTGGGTGGAGATCACTTTAAAAAAATAAAAGCTTGAAAAGATAGATGGGGCTGTTAATGAATGTGTTTTTTCACACTGTATAATAAAATGTGTGAACATTTGGGAGATCTGTGTAACTCAGTACAATAATACTTTTACAATTACCAATGCATGGTGTTACCTATGTATAATTTTGTAAAAGATATATTCAAAGTGCAAGATAAAACCGTGGATTTCAATATTGAGAGAGTATGAAAAAGTCCACATTGCTACTCACCTTTGACAACTACCACTTACCTAGTTTTGGTGTAGCATCAAAGAATATCTAATTATCTGAAAAGGCTGGTTATTAAAAGACTTATCTCTCTTCCAACTGCATATCTGTATGAGGCCAGGTTTTCTTCATATACTTCAAAACAATGTATCACAATTGGTTAAATACAGAAGCAGATGTGAGAATCTATTTGTCTTTTATTAAGCCATACATTCAAGATTTGCACAAATGTAAAACAATGACACTTATCTCACAATATTTTTGTTTTGGAATATAAACTTATTTTTACATGGATTAATAAATATTTTTAACTTTCTCAGTTTAATTCCTAATACAGTAAATATTGGTATAACTCAAATAAACAAAAGCTGTTTGAAATAATCAATTTTTAAGAGTGTAAAGGGATCCTGAGACCAAAAAGTTTGAGACCACTGTGCCAGACCATAAAGATGGTTTCTCTGTGAATTAACAGTATTGTATAGATGGAGCAGCATTTTAAAGGATTTAGAATAGGATCTTGACTGCCCTTAGAAGGAATCAGCAGGAGGTAGAAAAATTATATAGACTAACAGAACCAAATCTATCTCACATTACAGCACTGCTACTTGATGGTTGTGATCTCAGCTAAGTTACTTAACCTCTCTAAGCCCGATTTTCTGTAAAATGGGAACTATCTGACAGGAATATTGCCAGGGTTACTGTAAGAACTAAATGAGATATATGTATATACTATATGTAGAAGTATACTGTGCCTGCTGCATGTGCGAAATGTGAATTTCCTTTTGTTTCTCCCTTCATTTAAAGCATTTTAATGGTTTGGAAATACTAGCACTATAGAATCTTATCCCTAGTGTGGTCATGTGATATGGCCCATAGTAATAAAAATTAAAGTGTCAACCTTCATTGCATTTTTGTACCATGTACCTTTTATAGAATTATTTTTAATTGTTGTAAACCATGAGACGGTGGCAGTCTTCATTCCACAGAATGTGCTCATCTACGTTATTCCAGGTAATGAAGGACTCCTTTTTAATATTTACATGGTCACTATAGCAAGGACAGAACTGCATCTATTTCCACTAAAACTGACTCATGGTAGCAAAAGTGTAAAATTAAAGTGATGCTAGGATCTTAATGACATTCAAGAGATGACACTTCAATGTTTGGTCTTTAGGATGCTTTTCAGAACCTTCAAGTATAGACCAGATTGTATACACACCAGAGTTTTTAATTGCTAAAGTAATACAAAATGGTTATTTGGATAATATGTGTCACTGTGGGGAACTATTGGATAACTTAATTGGGAACTACCCTTATGAGACTAGAAGGACTCTAGAGAATGTTTCTGTATATATTTAGTCTGTAGGTACTAAATCATCCCAGAAAGATAGCTGTCTCTAGGTAGAATACATTTGACCCATTATACACACACACATATTTAAATTTTTATAATTAGGAAATTTTCATATAATCTTTTAGTAGCTGGCTTCAGTCCCTAATGTTCGTATCTAAAGTGCTCTGGGATGCCCGGGTGGCTCAGTCGTTTAAGCTTCCAACTCTTTTTTTTTTTTTTTTTTTTTAAAGATTTT